>NW_022060207.1:0-33557 GCF_007364275.1 Archocentrus centrarchus
TCCCTGTTTTAGAAATTCATATTTTATCATAAAAAACAATAAAGAGTACACTAAACTTGTGCATTATAAAAAGTAGTCCAAACCAGTGCTATAGTAAACAAACATTTTAATAAACACACAAATATTACTATATTTTAAATAAAAATATTAAATAAAACTATTTACATATTTGTACATATTGTATATACATATCTGTGCCAGTCATTGTAACAGTCACGGTTTACAGACAACCGTCACAGTGTCCCAGTTGGTCAGGTTAAGATAAGATAAGATAGTGTTTATTTGTCACATGCGCAGTTATTCACAGTACAATGCACAGTGAAATGTTATTTTGTACCTGCAACCATATATACAAACACATATAAATAAGAAGAATAAAATAAGTAATTCACGCTATACACTATATACTATACACTATACACACTTTTACATGGAATTATAGAATATTATATTTACATAGTGCAATAATAGTCCAGTTAGGGCTCAGAGTTGAGCAGACGGATGGCTTGTGGGTAAAAACTCTTCTTCAACCTTTCAATCTTAGTCCTCAGGCAGAGGGTAATGCCGGCCTGATGGGAGCAGGGAGAAGAGAGAGTGTCCGTGGTGGCTGGGCTGTTTTAGGATCTTCATGGCCCTCAGCTTGCGCTGCTTGGTGGTGTAAATGTCCTGCAGGTTGGGAAGGGTGGTTCTGATGGTCCGTTCAGCTGAAACGAACCACCCTTTTTAGGGCCATGAAGTCCTGCTTAGTGCAGTTTCCATCCAGGTGGTGATGCTCCCACCTGCACAGTGATGGGCCCAGGCCCAGGTCCAGCAGCTTAGAGACCAGCCTGGAGGGAACTATGGTGTTGAATGCTGAGCTGTAATCTACAAACAGCACTCTCACATAGTTCCCCTTACCGGTGTCTATGTGCGAAAGGGTCTTGTGGAGGAGGAAGGTTATGGCGTCATCTGTGGATCTGTCTGGCCGGTATGCGAACTGTAGTGGGTCGAGGGTGGTGGGCAGTGAGGAGGTGATGAATGTCTTGATGAGTCTCTCAAAGCATTTCATCACCACAGAGGTGAGTGCTATGGCCCTGAAGTCATTGGGGCTGCTGGGGTGTGGTTTCTAGTTAGGTGTCAATCTAGGTGTCTAGCTAGGTGTCAATGAAAGCCTAAGACTCCGGGCTGCCATCTTGAAGCGTAAAGCTAGGGTAAAGCAGGGGCTACATCAGCTAAGTCGGCAACAAAGTGTGTTTACGTTTTTTCAAGAAAAGTTTAGGCTCTGTTTTTGGTGCCCTTGTGGATGCGACTCGTGTTTTTGACCTCATGGATGTATTGGATTATATTCACTGGACTGTTATGGACAGAATGATGCCAAATTTGTGGGGAATTATGAAGATTTGGTCTCGAGACAAGCCTTCGTAGGGAAGTCAAATTACTAGTTTCGGGTATTAGTTTAAAATACCCTGTGCTGTATATGCTGTGATTGTTGTGCCTGGGAATGGCATACATGGTTGGAAAGAGGAGAGCCGTAGCTTTCTTTTGATGTGTCGCATGTGTCTTTTGACCACACAGGGACGGAGAAATTTGACTGTATATTTAAAAATGCTGCGTGACGGCCCGGATCCGGGCCACGGAATGTGAAAGGGGTGGAAGAGTGATTGGATCAGTTAAAACTTTTTCGCAAAAAAGTTTTTTTAAAGTTTAACAGTGTGTCTTTGAGTGCACTGGGCTTTATCTGTTATTTTCTTCTTAATTAACCAGAAGCAGTTGTTGGTTGTAAAATGCAAGCCAGCCAGGTGTCATTTCTCATTGTATTGTACCATATTTTTAATAGTGAAGTTCTGGCAACCACAGCTGCCGGTATTTTACCATAAAACAGGACATTTTTTACAGTATATATGAAAACATTCACACAGATACTTTGAATTTTTTTTAATTTATTTATTTTTTATTAAATTTGGTCTCAGGGTCCTAAAAGTCATATTTATAAATAACCAAACGTGACTTAGCAAAGATTTTTAAATGGATGATTCCTGACATCATGACAGTGTAATGTCATGATTGTGAGGAGTCATCCGTTTACATATTTGCTGAGTCTGAAATTTAATGCCAGTGATCTGATCAGTGGTTGGTTTAAAGAGCCCCCCCAACAATCAGAAGATCCCCTCTGAGCAAGCCCTTGGCGACAGTGGGGAGGAAAAAACTCCCTTTAACAGGAAAGAAACCTCCAGCAGAACCAGGCTCAGGGAGGGGCAGCCATCTGCCGTGGCTGGTTGGGGGGGCGTGATGGAAAAAAGGAATGATTTGTTACCGTACCACTGAGACGTTCACTGACATATTTAGTTGTGTATAAATGTGATTTTTAGGACAAAAAATCAGATTTTTAGGACTTGTTTCTGTTGAAGAGCCTAAGCAGCCAATTGCGCTTCTTCTTCTTCTGTTTGGGTTGTTCCTCAAGCTTCTCCAGCTTGGCGATGAGGATCTTCTCGTTTCCTTGTTTTGTTTTCAAAGACTCCTGCAAAGATCTCACAGTTTCCAGCAGTGAGTCTCCTTTTCCTGCCTTTTCTTGCTCCGTGCCTTGCTTCTCTTTAGCAGGCTCCTGCAAAGACAAGGAAGTCTGCAGCACCAAGTCCACTTTTCCTTCCTTTCCTTGCTCCATGCCTTGCTTCTCTTCGGCAGGCCTCCTGGAGAGACAAGGAAGTCTGCAGCACCAAGTCCACTTTCCTTTCTTTCCAGTCGAGTTCCCATGCTTCTCTTTAGCAGGCTCCTGCAGAGACAAGGAAGTCTGCAGGCACCAAGTCCACTTTTCCTTCCTTTCCTTGCTCCATGCCTTGCTTCTCTTCGGCAGGCTCCTGCAGAGACAAGGAAGTCTGCGGCAACCAAGTCCACTTTCCTTCCTTTCCTTGCTCTGTGCCTTGCTTTTTCTGCAGAGGCTCCACAGTCTGCGGCAGTAATTCCTTCTCTGCCTCTGCTTTTTCCAGTCGAGTTCCCATGCTGCTCTTTTCTTCATTCTCCTCCTTCATGATTTTTAGGTAGAAAGCATGAAGGTCCTTGTAGTTAGCGAGCAGGGATTTTACCTCATTCATTTCAGACTGGAATTTCTCTCGCTCCTGTCTGTGTTGAATTGCCTGCTCCTCCAGTTGTCTCTGAGATTCCTGGAGCTGCTGTTGGAGCTGTTGGTTCTGCGCTTGTTGTTTGCCACACTTGAGCTCAAGGTCAGCCATTTTGGCAGATTTGAAGTCAGTCTGTGAAGCCTTCGTGGCTCGGCAGGAAGGCTCTGCACTCAGTTCTGCAGCAGGTTGGCTACTTTGTTCCTGCAGGTTTTGTGGTAAACAAGCCTCTGCCAGTTGTTTCTTCAGGTTATTAATGGTGATCTCTGAATCAGTTTTGTAGTTGTAGGAATCCATTGCAAGCGTATGATGCTTTTCTTTCAGATCATTAATGGTATTCTCTAAAATTGTTTTGTTGGCTTCGAGCTCATTTACTTTCTTCTCAGATTCGGCCAGTTGGGTTATCAGATTGTCTATGTTCCCTGAATTATTGGTGCTAAAGTAACATTTCTGAAGTTCTTTTAGTTTATTCTCAGATGCCTCCAGTTTCATCTTGAGACAGTTAATATGTACCTTTGTCGCTTTTTTGTATTCACTGGGATAGTACCGGCACCATTCTTCCGATTTGTACGACATATAACCAGCATCACCCCTCCTTTCACCGTTAAAATCTTCTGCCTTTTTCTGGGATTCCGGCATGTTTCGTTTCTGTGGTCTTTGTGCATCTAACATCGTACGTGCTTCAGAGTTCTGCCTTCTCATGTTTTCTTCTGTGTTTTTAAGCGTCTGATTGCTTTGAGTCTGACAACCTTCTTGTTTTGTGTTTCGTCGGCGATTACTAACTTTGTCTGAATGCTGAGCCTATTTATACCTTCTAAGATCAAAGACTGATGACATCATCTCTTCATATGTCTCTGACGTGCTCTGGAATGAATCTCTTTGATGTGATTCTTTATTCCTTTCAAAATAAAATGCCAACAGACCAACTGTAAGGAAGGGCCTTTATTTTGTAGTATATGCTGAATTGCCACTATGAAAACCACTCTACCAGAATATAGTAAAAAACAAAATCAAACCATAACACTCAATAATTGGTTCTTTAACAAGCCTAACCAAAGTAGAAGAAGAGTGTTTAGTGGAAAAAAAAGAAAAAATCAAGAGTAGGGTTGCCACCCGTAAAATACGGAATCGTCCTTTATTTGGCAATTAAATGTTGCGTCCCGTGTGGAACCGATACGGGACGCGATTTGTTCCATATTTTTAAAAATGTCCAATACTCATGTCTGTCACACACAAATCAACGCTAAATGTAACAATTAAGCATAAAATACAGGAAAATACTAAGGCCAGCAAAATTGTCGTGGATCCTCTTAGGACCCCCAGCCTACTACGGACCGGTGTTGCCAGCTGACGCTGCCATAGACAAATGTCTATGGGCGCTGCTGTCACCGTTTCCTAGCGACAGACGCCACACACTCGCGCCTTTTAAAAATGTCCGCTACTACACCCGACGCTCCACCACGTCCCCAGAAACGAGAACGTATGCAGAGATACAGACATGAGTGTGAAGACGCACATCCATGGCTGAACAGCGTCAGTGGGGATGTGTTTAAAGCAGACTGTAACATTTGTCGGCGAGTATGTTGAGTGCGCACGGCGGGCTGTCTGATATAAGGCAGCGTGAATCAGGAGAGCAACACTGCAGAAACATAAAGGCTCAGAAAAGCCAGGCAGTTCTTTATACCGCAGTCATCTCCGGACACTGATATGGTACAGAAGAACATTGTTATTATTGATTCAGTTTCCTATTGTGCTTTGGCAGACTATTGTGGTTTGACTGATTGTTTAGGGTGTTGAGTCTGAATGATCATTAATTGAATATACAGTAGTATTACTATACATATATGGCCATGGAAAGAACAAATCATGCCAATAGATTAACAGTAAACTCTGATTCTTGAGACTTTGGCAAAAATCATGTCCCACCAAATTGTCACCATGTCATGACAATTAGGGTGTAATCTCTTATTATCCCAAGAGATTACACCCTAATTTGGATTAAATTAGATTTTATTTATATAGCACCAAATCACAACAAGCAGTCGCCTTATACTGTAAGGTAAGGACCTTACAATAATTACAGAGAAAACCCTTGGCAACATTTGGAAGGAAAAACTCCCTTTAAAGAGCCTCTGAGCTCTATGCTGGCCATTTGTGGCCACTTCACTCTCTTTTTTTAACCATTTTAACTGTGTTAATGCATATGGAATAAAATTTTACAAGGGTCTAGATTTCATTCTGATTTTTTAATTTTCAACTTCAGCTACTGAAATATGTCAATAATGTAGTGTATACATTAAATTGTTCCTCTTGGCTCTATCGTGGCCACTTTTGGCCCATTAAAACCCATTGAAACTACATTTTTAAATCTCTTGTTATATGCAACATAAAAGCATGCATTTTGGGCACAACTGCTTTCATTCTAAACCCAAGACATGGAATTTGTAATTTTTAACAGTTTCTACCAGATTAGATAATTTATTAATTTTTGGCTGAGCAGGCAATTTTATGTAATATTCTTAGTTTCCAATGGGGCGTATGATGGCTTACAGTACTACACTCCAGTGGAGCAAATAAATCACACAATTTTGACATAGGAGTGATGTCACATAATTTTTTGTGTGTGTGCATGAAAATAATTATTCCTTTATGTGACATTCGAGCAGAAATATGTATTTGAAAGACAGACTGAAATAGATTATGACCTCCAAGTTACCAGCTATTCAGCTTTGAGTTTCCCAGGTAAACTTGGCTTTGATGCACATGTTCAAAGCACTTGTAGCTTTGTTCTTTTCATTAAAAAAAATACCACACCCAAATATCTAACCTCTAAAAAAAGTTATAAAAAAATTCACTGGCCATCTTGCAGAGTTCAAAGTTGCAGCTGCAGGGTAAACAACAACAACAACCTCTGGCACTGTTTGTAATCTGTCCCGGAGTTTGTGCAGGTGCAGCAAAGACTGCTGCCAGAAGTAAACTTAGCAGCTTCAAGATCATATTTTCTCCAGCAAGAAGGTCATATTCACTGCTTCAAGCACGTGACTATGTAATGTGCTCAAAGAGCGAAGATGGGGAGAAATCCTCTGTACTTGAAGACACATCAACTCCTGAAGATGAGGGCACACCTTCCTCAGAGGTTGACAGCATCAGCACTGATGATGAAGAGTACCAGCCAGTGCCTGATTCTACTTCTTTAGGGAGTGAGGACAATACAGACACAGCAGTTGGATCAGTGGATGTCTCATGATTGGAAACTTATGTGGTTTCCCACTGCTGAAGAGACCCTGCACTACAATCAAGTACCTGCTGGTCTCACCCCAGGGCCCACCTTGTATGCAATTGCCCACATCAGCAACTTGAAGTCTGCCTTTGACCTGTTTGTCACAGAAGAGATCATTCATCTTCTGTGCACCCACACAAACCTGCATGGGAGGAGGAGGTGTGAGGTTTGGGAGGATGTGGATGAAGTGGAGATGAGAGCCTACATTGGAATTCTGATTTGGGAAGTTAACCATGGAATGAGGGTCACATTCCAACTGACGGGAGCTACAAGGACACACTGTCACATGTGAAAACATCTTTACTTCATTTTTCTTGAAACTCCTCAGAAGACAACTGGCTCTGGTTGGTACAATCAAGGAGAAACAAACCAGAGCTACCTCCCCACCTCCTCCAACTGTGACAGCACAAGATTCTGTGCTGTCTTTCCTTTCACAAAAGGAAAGACTGCCATGTTAGTTTTCACAAAACTAACATGGCAGTATCCTACACGCCCAAGTGAGGGAAGAATGTGCTTCTTTTGTGCACAAACCCCAGGCAACCAGCAGTCAGCGACGGGGAATATAGGAAGCCTATAGCAGTAATATGATATAACTGGGATTTAAAGGGTTAAAATTCTGCGTTTGAATGAAATTTTAGTTTTAATGACAAGGACTGATGCAAATTTTAAAATTCAATTTTTGAAAATGAGAAAATCAGTTAAAAAATATTTATTTTAGAGCATTTTAGAACATAAAAAGGAGGTGGCCATTTTTGGCCACGAACAAGCTGAGAGGGAGTTTTTAGGTTTTTTTCATCACTGCACAAAAAGTAATGATTCATACAAATCAATGATACTGCTGATAATTGACATGCATTTAGCTGCAATGAAGGTTAAAAAAATAAATCAGGTTGCATGTGTTATTTGGTAAAAAAAAGTTTAATTTATAATTTTCTCATTTTATAAATTATTAGGACTACATGATATAACTGGGATTTAAAAGGTTAAAATTTATAGTTTGAATCAAATGTTGCTTCTAATGACAAGGACTGATGCTAATTTAAAAAATCAAGTTGTGAAACTTGTTGTTTGCCACACTTGAGCTCAAGGTCAGCCTTTTTGGCAGATTTGAAGTCAGTCTGTGAAGCCTTCGTGGCTCGGCAGGAAGGCTCTGCACTCAGTTCTGCAGCAGGTTGGCTACTTTGTTCCTGCAGGTTTTGTGGTAAACAAGCCTCTGCCAGTTGTTTCTTCAGGTTATTAATGGTGATCTCTGAATCAGTTTTGTAGTTGTAGGAATCCATTGCAAGCGTATGATGCTTTTCTTTCAGATCATTAATGGTATTCTCTAAAATTGTTTTGTTGGCTTCGAGCTCATTTACTTTCTTCTCAGATTCGGCCAGTTGGGTTATCAGATTGTCTATGTTCCCTGAATTATTGGTGCTAAAGTAACATTTCTGAAGTTCTTTTAGTTTATTCTCAGATGCCTCCAGTTTCATCTTGAGACAGTTAATATGTACCTTTGTCGCTTTTTTGTATTCACTGGGATAGTACCGGCACCATTCTTCCGATTTGTACGCCATATAACCAGCATCACCCCTCCTTTCACCGTTAAAATCTTCTGCCTTTTTCTGGGATTCCAGCATGTTTCGTTTCTGTGGTCTTTGTGCGTCTGACATCGTACGTGCTTCAGAGTTCTGCCTTCTCATGTTTTCTTCTGTGAAAGTGTGAAAATCGGTTAAAAATGTTAATTTTAGAACATTTCTAGAATATAAACATGAGGTGGCCATTTTTGGCCACGAACAAGCTGAAAGGGAGTTTTTTCAATTTTGCCTTGTCTGCAAAAATATATTAATGCATAATAATCAGTGTTCTTATTAATCAGTTACATATCTCAGGCTGTACTTTTGATAATACAAGAGAATCCCATAGTACTGAGAATATATAAAGTATTCAGTTTTGAGGTAATTTGCCAACGAGTGCATTGTTCAAACAAGCTGGCATTTGAAGGGTTAATAAATAAAAAAGGAATGAACATTTTACATTTACGTGAAGAACTGATGTTAGTTAAAAAACGTTATGCAAAAAAAAATCAAAAAACAAGAAAAATGTAAAAAATTATGCCCTCTGTTTGTTAGTGGCCATTTTTGTCCACAAACAAGCTGAAAGGGTAGTAAAAACGAACAAGTTCAGAGGGTTAAAGAGGAAGAAACCTGCGGCAGAACCAGGCTCACCAGGAACCAGGAAATACTTGTGTTACCTGCATACATCTTGTTCACTCTGTCAGTTGTTTAACACCTGCTGCTGATTTAGGAAACACAACCATATTACCCGGTGATAATCACAGATTAACATGGGTAGCTGTCCTCAATATAAAGTTGTGACATTAATTTGTATGAAGTAAGCAAATGTGCCTTATTTTTCATCAGCTCAGACAGCTGGGCTGCTGAAGGCTTGTTTTTACTGTTAGGGTAACTTATCTGATTTAAAATTGAATGACGTGATTTAAAATGAGGGGGTGATGGACAGTGAGCAGTGTATGAGTGAAGATTGAAAAAGGAAAGCAAAAATGTAATAAGGAACCAAGTTGATATTTTTTGTTTCCAGGTGATTGTAAGTGCTGTTTATTTAAGTAAAGCTATGACCTGCCTCCACATGAAACACATACCATCGTAAGTTTAGAGCACTTGCAGCGTCTTATAATAGAACTGCAGTGACTGTCAGTGTGTCTGAAGTTCAATGAGATTAAAGACTTCATGATCAAAATTCAGGAAACACACCTGTGTTAACTGGTGATACCCACAAGCAGTGGATAGTTATCATCAAAAACAAATGATTACCTTAAATAACCAAACCCAGGTGTTACAGGGAATACACAAACATGGAATCTGAAGGTGTTAGATTATTTCTTTTTACATTTATTAAGTAAATGAGTTGAGGGCACTGAGAATCTCATTCAGAAAATATTTGCTTTCACAATTCAGATGTAAACTGGTGCGTCCACTACAGCCACCTCAGAGAAAAAATATGAATTCTTTTGATGTATTTCAGTTAACATTCAGGACTGCTCCTGTTAATTAGTCAGTTCATGGGCATTTAAATATCTTTAAATCCTTTTAGCTGATCTTCAGGTTGGCTTTTTTTTTTCTTTTTTTTTTTTTAGCACACAGCAGTCACTCCCTTGCTGGACTTATTCTATCCTCCACAGTGAGAGTATCTCTGCTGGCCAAAACATTTTGCTCCTTTGAACAGATCAAATCATTATCTCCACTTCAAGCTTGTTTTAATCCACCCATACCATTCATTTTAATTATATTATTCAAAAGTACAGTGTCTTCCACTAGTGGCTGTGACTGTTAGCATCTCTTCAGTGAACTGTTGTATGGGACTATATAAAGAGAAGAAGAGGACTTGATGTCTGTAGAACATGACACTACAGCCAGCTTAATGTCTCCAAGCTGTCTGGTCCAGAGGGTAAAAAAAATGAAGGTTAATTACAGGCTCTGTCAGCTGCTTCTTTAGTTAGACAGAAGGGTCATTGTGCATTTTGTTGTGCCACAAAAAATGCAGATGAAATATCAAAAGCATAAAAAAAATCAACACAATCTTGGTGATATTCTTTATTTTGAATCACTGATGATATCACATATCAAAGACAAGGCTACAATGTGCAAGACTTTAATATAACTTTGTTACATTGTGATAAAAATTTGCAGTAAAAAATTAGACTTTTCTTAAATACAAGTATTGCTGACACATATTCAGCAAAGAGTGCACATTATTATTTCCTTAATTCCCTAAGAGTTAAAAGAGTTTGTAACAGTAACACACACACAGTCTATTTGAGTAATAAATAGCAGTGCTGACCAGTGGTGGCCAAAGTACTGACATTCTGTACTTAAGTAGAAGTACAAGTACTTGTGTTAAAAACTACTCTAGTAAAAGTTGAAGTACTGCTTCAACTGCTGTACTCAAGTAAAAGTAAAAAAGTACAGGCTCTGAAATCTACTCAAAGTAAGAAAGTAAAAGTAGCTCCTTGGAGGACGTTTCTTCCTCTTTCTTACATCTTTCTCCATCTGAGTGAAGTTATCGCTCATTCTTTGCTGTCCCTTAAAATACAGCAGCTGTTCTTTTAGCTAGCAGACACACTGTGTGACAAACTGCACACACTTTTTTTGTTCTTTACGTTTTCTGTCATTTATTGTCCTCACCGTTCCGGCGTGCAGCCTCTATGTAAAGCGCAACTTCCTCTGGCTCTTTCCGGTCTCCGAGCGAGCGTTGCAGGATCCTCTCCCTCTACCGTGTGGGGTGTCTGTTCCCTCCCTCCAACCCTGTTGTTCTGATTTCCAAGAAAAAGACACTCACAATCAAAAGCCGGCTCCCGCACTGACCGGAAATGCAAACGTTTCTCAGACGCATTAAAAATAAAGTAACGAGCTTGTTTTGTAAATGTAAGAAGTAGAAAGTACAGATACTTGTGTACAAATGTAGTGAGTAAAAGTAAAAAGTTGTCAGAAAAATAAATACTCAAGTAAAATACAGATACCTGAATAATCTACTTAAGTACAGTAACGAAGTATTTGTACTTCGTTACTGTCCACCACTGGTGCTGACACACTCAAAGTGTTTTCAGTGAATCAAACCCAACTATGGATTTTGATGAACATCAAGCAAGTGTCAGTACTAATAAAGATTGGACTTTTTTTTTTTTAATTTTACCTTATAGAAATACAGAAAAAGTCCCACAGTTTAAAATATTTCTATTAAACAGTACTACCACAATTGAAAAAATGTAAAAATAAAAATAAAAAATTAGGGATGCTGTGTAAATGTAAATAAAAACAGAATGCAATGATTTGCAAATCTCATAACTGCATCTACAAATTGTGGAACAGTTTCAGAGTAATGTTCCCAAACATAAAGTTGCAAAGACTGTGAATATCACATCAGCTACAGTGCATAATATCATCAAAAGATTCTGAGAATCTGGAGAAATCTGTGTGTGAAAGGAACAAGGCCAAAAATCAATACTGGATGCCTGTGATCTTCACGCCCTGAGGCACCACTACATTAAACACAGGAATGATTCTGTCATGGAAATGACTGCATGGGCTCAGGAACACTTCCCAAAATCACTGTCTGTGAACACAGTTCACTGTGCCATCCACAAATAAGGTTAAAGCACTATCATTTAAAGAAGAAGCCATATGTGACCACTATCCAGAAATGCTGCTGTCTTCTCTGAGCAAAAGCTCATTTAAAATGGACTGAAGCCAAATGGAAAACTGTTCTGTAGTCAGACAAATCAAAATTTGAAATTATTTTTGGAAAATATGGATGACACATCCTCCGGACTAAAGAGGAGAGGGACCATCAGGCTTGTTATCAGTGCTCAGTTCAAAAGCCTGCATCTCTGATGGTATGACGGTGCATCAGTGCCTATGGAATTGGCAGCTTGCCCATCTGGAAAGCCACCATCAGTGCTGAAAGGTATACACAGGTTTTTTTAAAACAAGACATGCTCCCATCCAGATGACATCTTTTTCAGGGAAGGCCTTGCATATTTCTGCAAGACAATGCTAAATGGTACTGCAACAGCATGGCTTCATGGTAGAAGAGTCTGGGTGCTGGCATGTGTGCAGTCCAGACCTTTCAATCTTTGGCACATCATAAAATAAAAAATAGAACAAAGATGACCCAGGACTGTCGAGCAGCTAGAATCCTATACCAGACAAGAAAGGCTTTGCATTCTGTTTTCATTTACACTTTACACCGCGTACCAAGTTTTTGGGAATTAGGGTTGTAGCATCATGTGCCATTTGGTATTTTCTCAAGTCAGTTCCAGTCTTTGGATCACAAAGGATGCTTTAGCTGCACAAGCATTAAAATTGGAACCATCAACCACTGAAGATAATCAGTTCAGGCACTGCAGCGGCACACTGAGCAGCTTTACTTCACCAACACTAAACTTTGTGGACAAAAGTCACACTGAACCAACAAGTAATAGAAAAGGAATATTTAAATCTTCAACAGGATTTTTGCCGCTTTTTTTTTTTTTTTAAATTAAAACAAGTTTAAGAAAGAAGTTGAAATAATAAGTATGATGTGTATATGAACAAAGGGAAGACAAAAAAAAGTGCTTTGTTAATCAGAGAGTGTTGTTGCATTAGTAGCAGGCAGAAATGACACACACCTGGCTGGCAACAATCATCTGAAAAAGTGCAAAGTTCACTTAATAAGTCCCTTATTCTCCTTTTTACAACCCAGCAATTACATTTAAAGACTCATGGAAAAGACTCATGTATTCTAGCTCAACTGTCCTGAATTGTATGAAATACTGTGTCTGTTCTTTTTTTTCACCTGTTTTGCAGACACGGGGCATTTTTTATAGTTACTTGTGTTGGACATCCTGTATCTTACACATATTTTAGGCTGTACGAGGGTACAGCTGTACGAAGGTGCAACAGCTTACTCTTCCTTTGGCTCGGTGAATGGCACCACCTTCTTGCCAGCTACAAACACCTCCGCTATGTTACGATCATCACCTGCCACAGAACAAGGAAGGGAGATCAGCATCAAGTAAATGGGTCAGAGTCACACTCTACTGAAATATTTTGGGAACCAAAAAAGTGTCACTCACCCAAATTCAAGAATTTTTCCAAAAGAATCTGAAATTCGAGAAATTATAAATTATTCCAATTGGACTTCAATCTGAGTTTTTTTGTTTTGTCTTAATTTATTTCAACAGATTTATAGTGTCCCACTACCAACCTTTGGTTTCTCAGGCTGGATGAGGTCAATAGGCCCATCCTCAGCAGCTACATTAATCCTCAGGGCATCAAAGTCTTTGCCCACTTCAAAGTTCCCCGTTTGGTCATTCAGGGACAAGGCTACAGAAAAATAGACTTCATAAAATAAACTGTTCAACATAGGGACTGAACACTTGATATATTAATCATAATAATAATCATAATCATAATGCCTACTGCAGAACTACTCGTTTTGAATGGCATGTGTATCTTACCTTGGCTGCCTCCCAGTGTGGCTAGTTTGAACACCTCCTCAAAACTGAGTGTTACGTCATGTGCTGGGTCCTGGATGGTCAAGACTTTAGATGCATCCAGAGTTCTCCTCACGGCATCGAGCACAGAGGCAGAATAGCCTCCAGCCACATCTGATGCAGCGCCACAGACACAGACAGGATGGGGCATTGAAATATAAAATATGAAAAGCAAGCACTTCCTTTGTATAGCTTTCTGACATGTGAAATCAAAGCGCCTATCAAATTAAACTTTTTAACCAACTTTGAGCTTGATTTTAAACTTTTACGCTGACCTGCGTGCCAAACCTCTCAGCTGACTGTCCTAAATGAACCATAAAAATGAGTGGTGCAATGTTTCAGTGTAACAGTGTGCACTAGTATGGGGAGTTTACAAAAGCTTAATCACCAAACATCATTACTTCTTTATAGTGTAAAGAAATGGTCTGTTTGCAGAAGTTTGCAGAATATTTAGAATTACACTTGCTCTGCTCCCACCTGTTCCCAGCCCCAACTTCACATTGTGCTTCAGGACATTGCGGACATTTAACACTCCACTGCACAACCTGAAAAGAAAGTGAGAGAGTGAGAGATGGCAATCAAACTGTAAATAAATATTACAGGGAATATTGTTTTACTGCCAGGTGATTATTATTTCAGGACTATTACTACTGACCTATTTAAGGTTTAAATTGAAATCCTTTTAATGCTCGTACAACCTAATTCTACATATATATATACACACACACACACACACACACACACTCAGTCAGATATAGTTCAAGAAACTATCAGGTACTTACGAAAAGTTGGAATTGGGACAGTGGGACAAAGATGCTCCTGTCTCTCTGAATAGAGCCAACTCTTCATCACTGAGGTAGCACCCATGGGCCATCACTGTCTGTGAAGCATCAGTGGTTATCAGTATTTATATCATTTTTGGTGCAAAAAATGTCTGTGCGGAGGCAGGGGCGTGCTGACCTTGTCAGTGAGCAGGTTGTATTTGTGATAGACATCTGTGTAAGACTCTGAATCAGGAAACAGCTCCTTCACAAGCTTCACTTCCTCCACATTTTCACTGATATGACTCTGACAACAAAAAGCGCACATCAGACAGAGCAGCAGCACAGTTATTGCATTATGCCATATGTTATTCTGTAATATTTGTATGTGTGTATTTATTTTATTATCTAAATGCCTAAAGGTCCAACTGTTGTCACCAGTTCTGATGTGTATTATATTGTCTGTTAAGGTCTAGATGTTTTTGTAGTAGTGTCACTTGGGCACCAGGGGGCAGAGGTTGTAGACTGGTTGTTTACCCTGTTTGAGGAAGGCCTTAGGGGCACAGGTGTAGGGAATCAGAGCCAGGAGGATGCAGTACAATTTTTCAGCCATGTGTGGTTGTTGGTTCTGAAGGTTATGCCATGTTTTTAATCCTTTTTTTGCACTTTTGAAGCTTTTTTTTTTTAATCTCTTAATCATGCACTCAAGATTTTGTGGTTTTAAGTTTTAGACGATAAAGTGTTCAAATTATTGGACATCTCAGACCTCAGTTTTTTCCACCACAAAGCACTGGGAATGGATTCAGATTCCCTCAAGTGGCCTTTTGGTGGTTTAATTGCCACCATACCAACATTAGATTGTCTCTGTGGAAAAAGTCGCCTGTAGACACAGCCTAGTTTGGTTGCTACAGCGAACTCACCTGAATGTGCAGGTTGTTATTTTTAGCAATTTCTCCCAGCTGTTTAAGCAAAGCTCCTGTGCAGGATGGAGCGAAACGGGGAGTCACCACAGGCTTCACTAAAGGGTACTACCCCAGAGGAGGTAAGAAGAAACAGACAGTCAGAAAACTTGTTTTTTCTTTCTTCTTCTTACATCTTTGAATAGTCCAATTTATTCCTGTTCATGCTTATTATAGAATCTTACCTTTTTGTTCAGGAGTTCTTTAATGAACCTTTAGAGAGCAAAATAACAATTTAGCTTATTTATTGGTGGCAGCCACATTCACAAATATGAAAATTCATCCATTTTTGCAACTGAAACTTCTACTCATAACAGATCTGCTGGTATTTGTGGTTAATAAGTTACCAACATATTTATGGGGTTTTAATTAGATGTGTTTAGCATATTTTAATGTGTAATTCTGTTAGACTGGGACCTTAAATTTTAGACTGTGAGAAATCCTAAGTGGAATTAGATTCCAAGTTATGCCACAAGGGAGCAGCCCCTTGCTAGTGAGAAGGGTTTTGGGGGGCACCAGTTCTCGTCTTAAGACTGGCAAAAACGAGAGATCGAAACACTTAGTAAGAAATAAAATCTGCTACTAATAAAAACTGCCATACCAAGTACAGGTTAAACCCTTCCTGTAGTTTGCTTTGTTAGGATGTTTTTTTTTGTTTTTGTGCTTTGAAACTGAGCATCTAGATGCTACTGCTAACTGAGGGATTTATGATTCTGTTGATCATGTACAGCAACTTTCACTACTACTGATATTTATTTAGACTCTTTCCCTCCAAGTAATCTTTGAATTAACTAAAATAATCACTTCCTCCAAACCGTCATTGTGTCTTTTAGGCCCCATTCCAAGAACACTGCTCAAAGAAATCCTACAATGCTTCGCTCTTAAATATGATCAATCTATCTTTATTAATGGGTTACATATCACAAGCCCTAAAATGCCATCACTTGACCCAGCTGTCTTAACTAATTATAGGCTGATCTCCAACCTTCCTTTTTATCTAAAAAATGATTGAAAGAGTAGTTGTAAAACAGTCAACTGATCGTCTGCAGAGGAATGGTTAATTTGAAGAGTTTCAGTACGGAATCAGAGGAGTGGACAAATATCCAACCAGAATTATGTCAGAAGCTGGTTGATGGTTAACAAAAGAATCTGGGCAAGGTGCAACAAGCAAAGGGAAATTTAACCAAATATTATTGGTGACTGACCACAACTGTAGTTTAACAGATGATGTCTTCATTGCAGGTTGCAATGAAGACATCATCTGTAACCAGTTAAGCTAATTTTTTAAAAGCTTATCATTACATTGTCCATATGGCGCTAATATTACTGTCAATGATATCATCAGATTATTTCCCCAATTTTTTTTTTTATATGGCTTTAATCTGTGACACATTTGACTTCTATCTGGAAAAAATCTGTAGCAATGTATCAGACATAATAGCTTGAAGTCCTGAAACTGGCTCCTCTCTGTTGCAGACTGAATAAATAGAGTGTAATTAAACTTGTTCTCTCATGGACTTTCCTCACAGTGGAAGAACTGCCTTGTTCTTATTTGGACAACACCCAACACTCAGCATTATGGTGTTGAATAAATGCTACAATTAAACATATGAAATAGTCAGCACCCACCGGCAAGTCTCGTCTTGAGACTCCTGCAAGGTCTCTTTGTAATGTTCCACCGAATTGTTCCTGTCCATGCACACCTTGCCAACCAAGGCACGCTGTCCAAAGTCATCTGCAAGAAAAGCATCAGTGAGTAAACAGGAACAGAAGTAAACATTAATCCATTTCATTTCCTTGATATCAAAGCTGTAACTGGGTTCATTTTTAAGGAAAAAAAAGTATGCCCACAAAAGATCACAAGGGGTCTAAGTGTTGTGGATGTTGCTTGTGACCATGAAGATATACAATAACTGCAATGAGAACGAGAATACTGTTTTACCATCCGTCTGACTTTTGCTATCAGTTACATATAAAAATGTTAACATTTTCCTAATTAGTTTATGGGCTCGATCACAAGTTTCAAGCTTATATAATACAACATGATGTTCCTTTCATGAATGATGACACACCATGGAATGTTTTAGGGTGTTGCTTGCCACTGACAAGTTGTTAATCTCTATGAGTCTGAGATTAACCTCTCTGCTGTCATATCTGTTTTTGAAAACTAAGATTTTGTGGTGCAACTACGATCAAACATTTTATGTCTGATCTGTCAAAACAGTTTTAAACTTCTTCAAGCTAATGAATTAAACATACTCAGAGCATTATGCAGCATGAATGTTAGATACATGGTTTGGAAATACTGCAACATGCCTCTGTTCAACAGTTGCTGACAAACAGGAACAGCTACCCAGAGCAGGACAAAGTTAAGGGTTCAACGCCCCTGTTTGCGCAAAATGACTCTAAAGCTTACAACAGCAGGTTTTGATGCATTAGTGTTACATCATTGCAAATTCATGCGAGCATGCGTTCAGTATTACATAATATGCAGGAAGAAGATAAGCTTAAGGTATAAAGGTGAAGGATCATTTCTGTACAGTGTGCACGATACATTTCATTTGAGTGAAGAAAGACAGCTTATTACACACACACACACACACACACACACACACACACACACACACACACACACACACACACACGCGCACGCGCACTAAACTCCCAGTCAATGACAATGTGACAGATAGCAAACAATGAAGCGGGCTAATGCTTAAATATCAATATTTAGCTCAAAGCATATGCTTATTAAAAAAAATAAAAGCATGTGCTTATTAAAAAAAAATAAAAGCATATGCTTGCGCGTGTGCTTTAGTATGAGAGATCTTACTAGCAATCTGGCCCAACAAGAGAGAGGCTTCAGTATGGATTGTAGCAAAGTAACATGCGGTGGTTGTTCCATTTCTCAGGGTTCTTCTCTGTAAAACACAAGGATCATATCGTGGGATTAAGACCAAATTCAACATTGCTGAGTCCCTCAAATTACAGGCTCACAAATGGACCTAAAATGGACATGATTGGAATCTGGGCCTATTCAACTGGTGCTGACATAACTGTCGTTTCTGAGACTTGACTTTCTAAATCTGTACTGGACAAAGATGTGACAATTCAGGGATTTAACATTTATCGCTCAGACCGTCCCAGGAAAGGAAGTGGTGTGGCAGTTTATGTGAAGGCGTGTCTGGCTTCAGGTCTTGTTTCTAGATCTGTACCTAAGCAATTTGAAATTGTGGCCTTAAGTATTAATCTGTTTGGAAACCAGTCTTTAATTGTTGTTGGCTCTTATCGGCCCCCATCTGCTTCTCCTGAAGCACTATCTTTTTTAGTTCAACTTTTGTCTCATGTGCATTTTAATGAAATCATTCTGGTAGGTGATTTTAACTGGGACTGGCTCTCTTCTGTGTCTGATGATGTTAAAGTGCATTGTTTGTTTTTTAATCTAACCCAAATTATTAAAAGTCAGACACGGCTGAATCCCAAATCCCCAGATAAATCATCTCTTATTGATCTTTTTTTTTAACCAATATGCCACATAAATTTTCCACATCAGCAGTTTTTGTCAATGATTTGAGTGATCACTGCATGGTGGCCGGTGCTGTGAGGAACATGAAACTTTCACGCTCTAAGCTCTGCATTATCACAAAAAGAAACTTAAAGCTTTTTTAGTGAGCAAGCGTTTCTTTATGATTTGATGGATTTTAACTGGGGTTGTATTACACTGATCGACAATGTCGCTTTAGCTTAGGAATATTTTTATAAGAGTTTTATCTACTTTGTGGACAAATACGCTCCTTATCACCGGGTCAGACTTAAAGGTCGGGACAGCCCCTGGTTCAATTCTGAACTGGCGGGTCTCCTACATGAGAGGAACCAGGCCCGGGCAGCCGCGAGGAAGTCTGATGCTGACTGGCTGCATTTTCGTCAGCTGCGTAATAGATTCACTGCCTCCATTAGGAAGGCGAAACGAGATTACTTTTTGGCCGATTACTTAGTTTGCTTCAAGTCACACATTGACCACCTGTTAAAGAAACTGAGGCTGAAACTGGGGTTCTTGTTCAGAAACAGATCATGTTTCCCTTTTGCTGCCTTGTTGCTGCCACTTTTTTACCCCACCTGGGCTATGCTGATATCATTTATATGAATGCCCCTGCTCATTCTCTCTGCCAGCTGGACTCAATTTATCATGGGGCATTAAGATTTATAACTGGTTGTAAACCCCTAACACACCACCACACTGGTTAACTGGTCCTCAATGACCTCACGCAGGATGGTTTCATTTTATCTATAAATCTGTTTCTGGTTTAGTCCGTTTGTATTTATCAAACTACATGCTATGTAAACAAAGTAGTCACAAATTGCATTCTCAGAAAATTATTACCTTCGTTGTTCCATCAGCTCATACTGAGCTTGGAAAAAAGGCTTTCTCCCTTTCTGCTCCATCTTCATGGGACACACTACAGAAGGACTTACAGCTCTCCCATTTTGCCCATTGACTTTAAAATACATATAAACAGTTTTGTCACATCATCACTGGGACCTTGTCCTGGTTTTAATATCACTGTGTAAACATTTGGCATTTTACTTACTATTTATTGTATTATTTTATTGTTGTAAATTTATTATATTTTTGGAAACAGGTCTCTCTTGCAAATGAGATGCTGATTCTCAATGGGGCTACTTGTATAAATAAAGGTTAAGTAAAGAAAAAGAAAACAACAACTTGTAACTGATGAAATTTTGATGGCCACTTATTTTTCCATGTCAGTAAACTCACCACAATTTGAGTGTAGACCTTGCGGGCAAACTCCAAGTCCTTAAAGCGTGACTCCACAGATGGATGTGAGTGTCTACCAGACCCGGCATGAAGAACTCACTGGAATACAGCAAGCCATAAAAGTGCTTTAAATATATGGTTATTATACCCTATGCAAGAAATCACCTTCTTTCAGTGCAGAGATGCACATCTTTATAATCATATGTGTGGAGCTATATCACAAGCTTTAATGTGACTTATTGAAGTCACATCACATGCTATAACTATGATTAAAAATTTCAACATATCCAGTAACTTATTGATATAATAAACTTACTGTTGTGCCAGTTGAGTGACATCAGATGGCTTGAATCCAAAGGTCTGAGACACTTTTTCTAACTCCTTGCCTTCCCTGATAAAAGCAATCTGATATGTAGCAGAATAGAAATCAGGAGTTAATGGTATACCTGCAGAAAAGTGCTTACAAATAAGTAAAAGAGCTGAGAACTCTGGAAGAAAGGAAAACATCATCAAACTGTTGTATAATTTTAATATGTTTAGCTTCTACTGTATTTTGATCAGCCATTTAATAATGTATTTATTCATACAGAACAACCGAGTCTGTTCTTCTCTGGGCATAAAGAAAATGTATATTAAAAGTTATATATCCTTTTTAAAAAAAAAAATATATATATATACACATATATATATCACACGCTGTAATCAGATAGGTAGACCTACTGGAGGAGTATAATGGTAAGTGTTTTGTATCAGGGGATTTACTGTTGGCCACACTGTCAAAGTTGCTCAGCAACAGCACACAAGAAAAAAATAAAACAGCATAGCATACTAAAACAGACTTACGCCATAAAACGTACCCGATTTAATTATTTTCCATTGAAAATCATCAGAATATCTATCAAATGTAAAATGCAAAAGTGTATTTTTGATATTCTGGAGTACCGCAAACCTTTCCCTGTGTATCTACTCCCAGGAGCGCATCTTCCAGCGTTTGTAGCGCAGTTTGTTGAGTCGAGTGGACAAATGTGCCCCTGTACACAAACGCTATTGGGGTGTCGGGTCGGTCAGAGGTTGCCATATCTTTTCCAGGTAAGTCGCGCTGCAGCAGTGAGATACCGCCTGCAGCGGGAGCGACCCAGGGTTATGTCCACTGGCAGTGCCAAACACCACCTGACAGCAGAGGTCTTGAGCAGCCAATGAGAGGACAGGGTGTAGGTGCTTGTTGGGAATGTCACATTGTCTTCAGACACGACCAGCGTATGAACTTAATGAGGAATTAGCTGTTTTACGTTTATTTTACTCACACGTGCCTCAAACCGAGGTGCGGTGCGTCAAAGTAGGTTACCCAAGTTCAGGGAATAAAATCGATCCCGAAGCAGCGCCGCAACTTACACGATCCCTCATTTCTCTTGCGCAAAGTCGGACATAATCAGTTCTTTTCAAAAAGACATAAAATAAAAACCTTATTCAGCATCAGTTCATCTTAGAGAATGGCAGCAACGTGTTTTATTGTCACTGAGTTAAAATATTTAAATGAAACCAAGAGTTTAGCGGCTCAGATGGCTTAAATATCTGATCTGAGACCTGTAAAAGTCTCTCCGATTAAGGGTGTTTGAGTTCCATGAGTTTTATGGTTTCATAATTATAATATTTAAGTTAATGAAATTGAGACAACATTTGATAATAAGTACTCCAGAGAAGAAAAGCAATCAGTCTTGGCGTCTTTTATTTTTAAAAAATACAACATATAATTTCAGACGAATGCAAAAATATTATTAATCAGAAACATATCATGACCTGAGAAAGAGAACCATCAACCAGTCTACAGTTGTGCTCGTCCATATACTCATCAGAGGCATCAATGTCATGGCCATTTTGGGCGTTGAATGATTTCTTTGAACTGTTCTTTTTCCAGGGTGGAATTACTGCGCAGCATCTTGTTTTTTGATTTTTAGCTCAGCTTTTAACTCAGTTCAGCCACACATTCTCCTTAAAAAGTTGGTGCAGATGAATGTAAACCTGTTTTTAATTAGGTGGTATCACTCTTTCCTTACCATTAGGCCGCAGCAAGTCAAATTCAACTCCACTCTTTCAGATACATTGGAGGGCAGCACTGGTGCCCCTCCAGGGGTGCGTCAGTTCGCCATTCTTGTTCACCTTGTATACAAATGACCGTGGGTTCTGAGCCAAATCAGCACATTGTGAAGTTTTCCAATGACACTGTCATTCTCAGTCTGCTCACCAAGGATTCCAGTGAATCCCCCCACAGAGCTGCTGCTAGAGTCGTGGCCTGGTGTGATAAGCATTAACTTCACATAAATACCTGCAAGGCTGTTGAGATGCTGTTGGATCCCAGATCAGTTTTGTGCTCTTGGGGTACTGCCACCATGCCATTTTGTAGCAAGACAGCAGAATAACATATTTCCTGCACTTCTTGTAGCCCTGGACCCAATTACTGACCATTTGTGTTCAATATTATATTAAAACAGTCCAAAAGCAGGTCAAATCACATAAAAGCCTATGCCCTCTAGATTGGATACTTGCCCCACCCTCCTCAGTATCATGGATATGACATAGTTTTACAATGCGTATCATACTCAAATACAGCTTTATCTATCCATGAAGCCAGATGACACATCAATTAGTTAAACTGCAGGAAATGGTAAATGGACTAGTTCTTATATAGCACTTTTCTACTCAGTCTGAGCACTCAAAGCACTTATATCAAAGCACTTATACAACATTTACCCACGCACACCCATTCATACAAGCACTTCCAATATTAACTAAGCTAAGTGCTTTAATTATCTAACATTCACACACATTCACACTCTGACGGTTGCGTCAGAGAGCAACTTGGGGTTAAGTATCTTGCCCAGCCTGGAGTAGCCAGGAATCGAACTGCTGACCTTCCGATCAGTAGGTGACCTGCTCTACTGAGCTACAGCTACCCCTTAAAGAATATCTTAAAGACATAAAGACCAGGATGACCTCTAATTTCCTGCTTCTAAATTCAGATAAAACTGGAGTTATGGTACTCAGCCCCACAAATCTTAGAAACATGGTGTTTAACCAGATACTTACTCTGGATGGCATTACTTTGGCGTCCAGTAACACTGTGAGAAATTTTGGAGTAATTTTTGAGCAGTATATGTCCTTCAATGCACATATTAAGCAAATATATAGGATTGATTTTCTGTATTTGCTTAATATTTCTAAAATTAGAAACATCTCAGAGTGATGCTGAAAAGCTAATTAATACATTTAATACTTCTAGACTGGACTATTGTAATTCATTATTATCAGGCTGTCATCAAAGCTCCCCGAAAAGCCTTCAGCTGATTCAAAATGCTGCAGCTAGAATGCTGACAGGGACTAGAAAAAGAGAGCATATTTCTCCCATATTGGCTTCTCTTCATTGGCTCTCTGTTAAATCCAGAAATGAATTTAAAATTCTTCTTCTCACATACAAGATCTTGAATAATCAGGCTTACCTTAAAGACCTCATAGTAACGTATCATCCCAATAGAGCACTTCGCTCTCAGACTGCTGGCTTACTTGTGGTTCCTAGGATACTTAAGAGTAGAATGGGAGGCAGAGCCTTCAGCTTTCAGGCCTTTCTTCTGTGGAACCAGCTCCCAATTTGGATTCTCTATTTTTAAGATTAGGCTTAAACCTTTTCTTTATGATCAAGCTTATAGTTAGGGCTGGATCAGGTGACCCTGAACCATCCCTTAGTTACGTTATAACAGGCCTAGACTGTTGGGGGTTTCCTGTGCTGCACTGAGTGTTTCTTTTCATTCACCTCTTTTCACTCTGTTTATACCCCACTCTGCATTTAATCATTGGTTGTCATTAATCTCTGGCTGTCTTCCACAGCATGTCTTTTGTCCTGTCTCTCTCACAAACAGCTCCTTCCTCAGTCCAATAGAGAAGTTTTTCTCTACATGGAGGTGGAAGGTGTTTGACCACCAGCCCTACGCGAGGGAGAATATGCTGGAGGCAATGGAACACGCATGGGATAATGTTACTGCAGAGTCCTGTCAAGGCTGGATTTGGCACACAATGGGGGTTTTCCCCCCATTGCGTGGCATGAGATTGCATTGCCTGTGATTTGGGTGAGGTCCTCTGGCCAGACCACACACACAAACATGATGGTCCAGAATGAATCTGTTGTGCAGTGCTGTGCTTTTCATGTGTTTTTTATTTTTATTTCTTTTTTGTCTACATTCAGCATTGTCATATCACTCTGACTATGGCAGTGTTTGACTGTATAAACCTGGAATAAAAGAGGGGTAAAATACGAGAGTTTCCTGGCCAAAACGGGAGACTTGACAGGCAGGGTTCTAGCCAGAAATTTTTTTCAGCCTGGCACCAATATTGACCAAGGTGAATGTGTAATCTACATGGGAGCTGTTTTTTTGTGAACATATTTTATAGCAGGCACCAAGCGCTTCTCAAATCATATGAATTTAACATGAAACTCTCACACGCACATGGTGTGCCTGCCAACGTAGGATGCAACATTAATCTCCCCACTCCAGAAACCTCTGTCACCATTAAACAATCTGATGTTACCAAACAAAGCATCCTCATCCACAGAGCACACCACATGGGTCTGAGTCCCCTGCACTCAGACACAAAAGCAAAGGACTTGAGGTAAATAAACACATAATATAAACGCAACTTTAGCTAAGGCATATTCAAGGTAAGACAAATTTCATAAGTGTCAGCATCCTTCACACAGTCATTCAGTCCTCATGGTGTTGCAGCATCCTCTTCAGGCAGCGGAGGTTGAATCTCACTGACTTGCTTCCCAATTGTGACTATGGCTGAAACCAACTTATGGGTGTTTATCCTGTTACGTCAGTAGACCAAAAACCAGCCAGCAACCAGATGACACCAGAATCCAATTCTTGTACCAAACACTGGGCCAGCACCCTCTCATGTGTTTCCATGGTCTTACTGTAGTACGGTAGTAGCAGATAAGTAATATCAATAATAGTGGGGGAGCTTTCAATGAGTGTCTTTTCTCAAAAATAGGGGTCACTGCTTATATAGAGTTTAATCTGTCCCTCAATTAGATGTTTTTTTTTTTTTTAATGAAAAGAAAACAATCTACAGGTTTGTAATTGTAATCTAGTCTGAGTCTTGTTGAGGTTGTATTTTGAAACTAGTCAATGTAAAACCTGGAAGGATGTCAAAGATCCTTTGTTTCTTTTAACTGATACGGGGTCAAGGATGTAACATGCTTGCTTACATGTGTCTCTGTGACTGCATTTGATCTTATCTAAGTGCTGCTGGTAACTCTTAAATGAGCATCTGCTTAGGTGGGCTTTCAGTATTCGCTCACAGGCTGTTATTGACACTGAGCATCTGATCTTAGCCTCAGTGCCACCCAGATGCCACTTGGGTGGGTGGGGGAGATCACAGGTCTATGCTAGGCATGAAGCTGCATGCTCTACTGGACAACGTACTACATATTCTGCAATTATAAGGCAAATACATGGAGGTTGGACATACCGGGCATTGTCATTTAGGCTGACTTCACTGCAAAGACCCTGTAGTACATACAGTATGTGCTTGTTGCCGACATGTCTCTGGGGAGGGAAATATTCCTGTATCACAGCTGTTGAAGTAGGGCAGAAGAGAAGGAGTTAATCCTGCTGACTGGTCTGACTATACTGCACAGTATGTCAGCTACACTGTTAAAGTACTGCATGCTGTAGGTTCCACACTGAGCATTGTACGTATTCTGAAGGGGCCAGGAGGGAATGTGCTGAAGTAAAGCATGCAAACCTTGCGTACGATTTATGACTGGCTGTTTTGAACAAGCTCAAGTAAAGAAACTCAAATTATTTTGCTCACGTCAGATTCAAAATGGACTCCAAGGTTTAACTGAGCCCTCGCTATTTGAATGACATTCTGGTTTCTGTATACAGCAACACTTTTGACCCAGGCTGTCTCTTACGTGTCACCCTCGACCAAGTGGAAACTGGAAATTGCTGCAGGCCCTGCCCTTCCTTTCTACTGCTAAATTTCATCAGCCAGAGAACTGGAGGTGAGATGCTCATTACTACATCGTCCGACACCATGAGGTCTTGGGACCGTAATATGAAATGTGTTTTTGAAAGTATGTAGTTGATACTGTATGACAAAATACAAATATTCTAGTGTACAACAGATGTACAAGAATAAAGCATTTGCTAAGCTCACAAATGCCATCTGTCCACTGTATGATATTTGGATTTTCTTTTTTTTTTTTAAAGTTTGTTTGCAGTGTTAGCACTGTTGAGTTGTGGCAGGAGGATTTAACAAAAAAAAATGACTTGTTTTGACAACAGAAATTCCACATTAAATCCACTGAAAGTAGATTTCTTTTTACAGAGGCACGGTGGTTATTGAGAAACAAAATTTGCATTTTTAGTGTCTTTTGTGAACATGAGGATTTTATTTTATTTTACTTCTGATTTGGACATCTGACAATTGTTATTTGACAGAATTAAAAAACTGTGAACTGAGCCTGAAAGTAATTTTATGCTTTTTAAAAGTGCAATCTACGTATTTTGCTTTTAATTCATTAATTTTACACTTTTGCTACATTGTAAGTAAAAGAGCTGATAACTTTTTAGACAGCAAAAAGTTTAGTGCAATAAATTCATAACTTGAAAATAAACAAACCACCGCAAAGTGTTACAGTAACTATGAGAAATCAGAAAAAACTGATGTTATTAGTTTTAAAAGCTACTTCTGTGTCCATCAAACACTTAACAGCGTTTCTCAATCGCCAAAACACTAAACCCCATTCCCTAAAGCAAATTCACAGAAGCCTAAATGAATTTCTCGAATCACACTCTTTTTGCCAAACCACAAACACAGTTCAGGCACTTGGACACATCCGGAGCAACTCAATCACTCTCTTTTGCACAACAGCAAACACATTCTCAGTCACTAAACACACTTCACACATGTGTTGCTGAACCTTAAACAGTCTCAGTCATTTCACACGCGTGTTGAAAAATCATTGACAATGGCAGGAGAATCAGAACAAAACTCCAACATTGCTGTCAGCTGTTACACACAGCAACTCCCAATTGAACATACATTTGTCAAATGAAGTGTCCAGACCAGCTGGGCAGGATAAAAGTCAGTTTATTGTGCAGGTGGCGCATGTGCATCTATAATGGACAGACACCTACAGAGAGGCAGAGGAGGAAAAGTGCGTGTGAGAGGTGGCGGACGAGGAGGAAGAGGACAAGGACGACGGAGAACCGTCATCACCGATGAGATTCGGGCAACCATTGTACACCAGGTCCTCGTCCGCGGGATGACAACGATGAAAGCAGGACAAAAGGTCCAATGTTTCGGGCACAGCTGCCCTTCTTCAGACAGACTTACTCAAGTCTGAAGAAGGGCAGCTGTGCCCGAAACGTTGCTTCCTCGAGGCTTTGTTAATACATTTTCTTCCAGGAGCTTCTCTGGTGTGCGGACTTTCTTTCTTCTCTTCATCGGCTCCCTGTTAAATCAGGAATAGAATTTATAATCCTTCTCCTCACATACAAGGTCTTGAATAATCAGGCCCCAGCTTATCATAAAGACCTTATAGTACTGTATCACCCCAATAGAGCACTTCGCTCTCAGGCTGCTGGCTTACTTGTGATTCCTAGGATAATTAGGAGTAGAATGGGAGGCAGAGCCTTCAGGTTTCAGGCCCCTCTTCTGTGGAACCAGCTCCCAGTTTGGAATCGGGAGACAGACACCCTCTCTATTTTTAAGCTTAGGATTAAAACTTTCCCTTTTGATCAAGCTTATAGTTAGGGCTGGATCAGGTGACCCTGAACCATCCCTTACTTATGCTGCTATGGGCAGCATAGCATAGTTAACTTTGGCAGACCAGTTTGGGTATTTTTGGGCATGGAGCCTTCTCTCTTGATCAGCCTGCTCGTAATACTTTGCCTGCTGGTCCCACGACAGCGATTTCCACTGTGGACAGAAGAACACACTGTCAGCATCCACACTGCTACTACACATAACTACAGGACAGCTGGTACACAGGCACAAACATGAGCATAAAACATAAACAGATGCATGCACTTACCCTCTCTCCCATGACTGCATTAAGGGTGGCATTCCCACTGATGTTCATTTCTGCTTTAACCTTTGCCCTCTGCTCCTTCACAAAGATCATGAATGCGTTTGGTGGCTTCTTGATGTGCTGCTCTTCCTGCTCGTCCTGACGCTTCCTCTTTCTATAGGAATAACACAGAGTAAGAGCACATGATACCACTGTGTACAACTCTGAGGAAAGGATTTAAAAAACACGAGTGAAGCTGTATAGCTGAATCAAAGCTCCATCAAAGAAGGCTGAATACATTCATGCAGGCATCTGCAGATAAATGACAGATAGCTGCAGATCGTGATCCAGTCCCACTCAATAAAGTCTAAAAGCAGCAGAGCAAACTTACTTTGGAGTGGGTGTGTTGACTGCAGGACAGGGTGGAGTGAAGTCGCACACCAACACACCGTTCCTACACAGACACAGAGAGACGGGTATGAGGTAACAAAGAGTTTATGAAGATACAGATGTTCAGCAGCTGTGTTCACTTATGTGTTTGTGTCTTTTACTTACAATACTGTGACAGGACGCAGGTATGTCAACATGCTGCCTGGAATCTGCAGTTTGTTGTTATTCTGGAAACATTTAAACCACAGAACAGGTGATCACACAAGATGCAATAGTATCATCTATCCGCCAGATGGCAGTATTTACCCCCTCTTTTAGATGTAAACGCTGAATCTGAACATGAGACATCTGTGAGATGAAAACACATCTGGGGGGCTGAAATATGCAGGTGAATAATCACAATGTGCCTGAATGTTTCTGCTGAGGCTCACAAAGGTCAGTAATATGAGGGAGAACAGGAGCTTACTGGGTTTGCAGGAGCAGCAGGGAGAGAAGGAGCAGCAGGGAGAACAGGAGCAGCAGGAAGAGCAGTGGCTGCTGTGGGAATCCAGCTCACAGGCCAATGATAGAGCAGGTTCTGTGGAGGGATGGAGAAAGTTCAAAATCCGTAATTCTGACACTTAGTACAGCCTTTCAAAGACCACATGATGAGCACCATAGAAACATACAGTATGTGTAGAGAGACTGAACCCTTGGTAATCTATCATCACCAGATTCAGAGAAGATTACATGAACAACACAGAGCACAGTGATCAATGGGAGGAGAACATCTTCATGAAACTAGATTCATCCATAGTTTTTATTGTTCTTGACAGCTTCACTTTGCTCTCCTCAATTATTACTTTACTTCCTCAATTATTACTGCTGAGAAGGCTGAGGTCTTTTGGAGTGCAGGGGACACTCCTGAAGACCTTCTATGACTCTGTGGTGGCATCAGCCATCTTCTATGCAGCAGTATGTTGGAGCAGCAGCTTGTCTACAGCTGAGAGGAAGAGGATAGACAAGCTCATCAGGAAAGCCAGCTTTGTCCTAGGATGTCCTCTCGACTCAGTGCAGGTGGTGGGAGACAGAAGGACTCTGACCAAAATAACATCACTGATGGACAAGGTCTCCCATCCCATGCATGAAACTGTTGCTGAGCTGGAGAGCTCCTTCAGTGACAGACTGCTGCATCCTAAATGCACAAAGGAGCGTTACCGTAGATCCTTCCTCCAGCAGCTGTAAGACTTTATAACCATCACTGCTCCCAACAAAAACCACATAGCCTACACAATGTAGGATAATATATAATATACTGTAAATAGTCCGGCACATCATGCACTTGTATATAGTGTTATTATTATTAGTAGTATTAAGGTTAATATTGTTTGTTGATTTATATATATTCTTTTCTTAATAGTGTGAATTATTATATCTTTATTTATATTTATAATAACTGCGGCTGCTGTTACACCCAAATTTTCCCCTCTGTTGGGACAATAAAGGCTGTTTCTTCTTCTTCTTCTTCTTGAATTATGACTCAGTGGCAGTGATTACATTTACTGATCAGCAAAGCGTCACGCCACAGTTATACACGGCTAAAATACAAGGAAGGTACAGCAGACATTTTTCCTTCGGCCTGAAGCATCCAACAGTTTTAAGTACCTTTATCAATAAAAGTCTAATGACACTGGTCACCACCTCTGCATGTCTTACCTGTTCCTGGCTACCTGTCACCGGCTGACTATAGAGGTGAGCTGGCACTGTGGTGGGGGGAGCAGTCATTGGGGGAAATTGTTGCACAATTGCAGGAGGACTCTCTGCAGCTGGCTGAGGGGAGGCGGGTGGCACAGCAGGCAAACCAGGTGGAGGTGAAGGATTAGTCGTTTCATCACACAGGTCATTTTTGAGACTCTCAAAGCACAGAATCCATCTCTTCCAACTCCAGTTCATCAATGGCACTGTCTGCTGCTGGCTGAGGGGAGGCGGGTGGCTTCAGCAGGCAAACCAGGTGGAGGTGAAGGATCGGCTGTTCAGCACACAGGTCATTTATGGCACAATTGAGCATAGAATTCAGCTCTTCCCAGTCCAATCCCTCAATGGCACTTTCGAGCTCTTTCTGTATGGATTTTCAGCTCAATGATGTGCTGTGTGTCTGAACAAAAGAATGACAAACTGTCTGAGATCCTGTGGCACACATTTATAGGAGGTTTTGATCCTCTTAGAATGGACCAACATCTTCAACATCCTACAGAGTTAAACTACGGCCAAGTATTTTGTGGGAACAAGCTACAACTTACCAGTTAAATCAGTTAGTTTTAGAGTATTAAGCAAAAACTTTTGAGTATTTAACTTCATATAAAGAAGTAAAATACCTGTAAAAGTGTTGTATTTATGAATGAACTGAAACCAAGCTATAGTTCTTACTCTATACTTTGTAACACAATCAGAGCCAAGTATAACGCACTGTGACACATGCCGTTACCCAGGTATACATAATATAGTGATTTCTTTTCAGTTTGTTTTTTACATATATGTATGTTCAGTTCAGTTGTTTTAGATGTACATAGTCACCCCTCTTTTTTATATATATAATCTTTATTAATTTAATAATACTAAGAAGGTACATTTGTATCTGTATTTGATTTGATTCAAAAAATTCCTTTCTTTTAGTTCAGCTTCAGCTCAACCAGTTCACAACATTAATACAAATACTGACATCTATGATTTGGTAACTGATTAAACTGAACTAGATTGCAGAGGGAAATATAGTACATTTATTTAACAGCTGTAGTAACAAGTTACTCTGAAGATTAAAGTTTTACAGGCATTCCTGTGACAAACTAATACTGTTTTGATGCATTGTTAGAAATTAAATCATCCCAAAAGTTCATTAATTTGTACCAACAGTGTACCGTGTGACAGAAGCTGCTCCTTTACGTATATTTTTTCCTGATAATACTGGTGCACATTCTGTTCAATTTTAAATTAAATTCTTGTATTTTCATTTTTTTTTCTTCTCTTAAAAGTCTTCAAATGAAATCATTCACTGCTCTATAACACAACATCTCAGTAATTCAAACTGAACTTTTGACAATTTGTGTTCAAGGGTTGTGTTCAACAGCCAACGACGAGATTTAGAGAAAATATTTATGTAGAAACTCAAATTGTGGATGAAGAATTCCACCTAAATTACCTTAAGACTGCCTATATAAGTATTTACCAATGATGTTCAGAGGTGCTTCTGGTCTATATTGTAAAATGTTTTTACAAAACTGCTTGAAAGCCTCGAGCTCTGGAGAGTACGTCTTCACACGCTGAATTTCATAGGCGACGTGAATCTCTCTTTAGTTGCTATAGAATGTTGCAGAGTGGTTACATGGTAACATCACTTCTGAAACATTTCATTCCACTCCAGTCTGTTTCCAGCATCTCCTCATCCACAGTCTTCATCATGGCTGGATCAACCTCCTCAGGGGCCCCAGGGAGTTGGTGGGCCTCCACTGAGTCTACAGTACATATCAAAATCCTTAAAGAAACCAATTCTATATATTATTATATAATATATATATTATCTATATAGTTATATATAATATTTAAAAAGAAAAAAACAAATTATAAGCACAGCAACAAAAAAGATCCTCAGAAATTGGCAATAAAGTTTGAAATATTACTGTTTCTGTGCACAGACATATAAAAGTAGAGGCTGCATTGCAGGTCAGCGCCATATTGGATGTGGCAGATCTGCGCCGTAAACTAATGCAAATAAATGGACTGAACTTCATAAAGCACCTTTCTACAAAGTTCTTTATGTTAATGTGTCTTTTTCACACATTCATTAAAACATATTGGAAAACTGATAGGCACTAAAAATAATAATTTTCTCTGATAATTATAAATGTTAAATACTTCATGTATGTTTAGGGTACAGGCATCAAACCTGCATGTTCTGTTTTTGAGTGTTTACAACACTGTTACTGTGCTATAGATGGATAGATAAATAAATAGAGGTCTATAATAATCAGATCCTGACATGTAGAAATAACATTTGCAGGTTTGTTAAACTGATTAAAAGCTGTTCATTTTTTAGGTATTATTAATGGCAGTCTTTAAGAAAAAAATGAACAAAGTTTGCAAATTAAAATCAGACTGCAGCAGACACTTCATTCATGAGACTACAGTAAAATTATAGCTCCATGTTTTATTGCATACAATAAAATTGATAGGGTTAAAAAGGTAAAACAAAAAAAGAGCTATTTCCAACTTTTGTAAAGTGCTTTATAAATTAAATGTAGAAATATTATTATGATTACATCAGTCAGTCTTTATTGGTATTGCACCAAATCACAAGAAAGAAATCAAGGACTCTTTCTCAGTTTGCCCTGATGCTGACTGGCATATAAAACGCTCAGCTGATCACCTTTACTGCGCCCTCAGGAGGGATCATCAGCCCTCCTTTGTTTTTTAGTGTGATCAAATGATGTGGGGACATGATAGGAAAATTTAGATACATATTAATCTTTTATGTTAACATATGTTTAACCAAATTTCAGTACTAAACCTTGCATAGTACTATGATGTAATATGAGCCTTCTTTGACTAATGTTGAATGTGATTTCACCTTAAATGGAAAGCTTAGAGTGAAGAGACAGTGGTCTCATTCCAACCCCCCTTCCAACCTTTATTATCAGGTAAGAAACATCTTCACCTTAACTAAACACCTTCTGAGGATTTATCACTCATTGTTTTAAGGATCACCAGCCCCCACATCAATGAGTAAAACTGCTTCTTTTTTTGGTTTGTTTGATTGTCTTTTTGTGAATAGTGCCGGCGTTTTCTAATTAAAGTTTGAGAATATCGGCAATGTTCATGTTAACATTTTACTCACAAAATAAAAATGTTTTACCATTTTAAGGTGAACTATGAAGGTCAAATCAAAAGTAGTCAAAAAAAGCCAATTATATCTCCACATAGGACAATTTTTATAAAATGATATCTTCCTCCAAAGCTGTTGGATTCATCTGATATTTGTGCACAGTTGTGGAGGGCTGAGAACTAGTGCCAAACTGATCATCTGGATTTGATCCAGATTCTGGATTTGCAGGCTATTTGGATTCAACATGAAACACTCCAATTAGCAGCTGAAAAAATGTGTTGCATAAAAAGAATATCACTGTTGTCCATGGACATGTAACATTTGCTATGACCCAGA
>NW_022060208.1:2500-33226 GCF_007364275.1 Archocentrus centrarchus
CCAGCTTGTGACAAAGATCAACTCATAGCGCCCACAGATTGTTTATGTTTAAGATAAGAGTAGACTGTCAATATAAAAATGTTTTGGTTAGACAGGAACATGGGCTCAGAGAGAGAGAGAGAGTGCACACTCTTACTCTGAGTCCCCGCATGGCCATGTGTGTATTTTTTCAGATTCTTTGATACATTAAATGAATTACTTTTTTAATGAAAGTTTTTCAGGTGTCTTCCTTCACAAAAAACCTGGTTACCTGTCAGAGCTTAGTGTAAAAGCGAAGCTCTTGGTTTACCGGTCGATCTACGTTCCTACCCTCACCTATGGTCACGAGCTTTGGGTAGTGACCCACACTGCATGAAAAGTGGGGTTTTCGACAGTTTCTGGCATGTAATATTGACGCGTGCCTTGAGTTTTAGGGCTCTCAACAGGAGGCTTTGGCCAGAACAGTAAACTGTAGGGAAACTGCCGTGAACTCTCTGTGTCAGTGCTCCCTCAGCTCCCCCCTCTCCTCAGGTCTAGGGCAGACTTTCATATGTAAAGGAGGTTTCCGTGAGTCATACAAATGCAAATCAACTACTCACCAGGGGTCACCAGTACTCACCAGTACTCACCAGTGGTCTGTCTACCCCTCCCAAGTTGTAACCAACATATTTTTATTTCTACAGTGAAACATTCAAACAAGACTAAACTCACAAGAAATCATTCTAATTTATAAATTTGAATTATCTAGTTGGAAATATGTTTTTGGAAGTTTTCAGCTTTTGTCCCTTTTTCCAATAAGGCTGTGAGCTTCTGTTTTGTGAGCCTTTGTCATGGAGTTTTTTGTGAACCCTGAACTTTAGTGACTGAGGGAGATAAACAAAGGCTATAACTTGATTTTGGTAACACCACAAGCATTATTTTCATTGAAAAGCATACTCAGTTTTCATTCTAATTCACTGTAACTAAAAGTCTGTCCCACCATCATCCTCTCCTGTGCAGTGGCTTCCCAGCTAGCATTGAACATTCAGACAACATCCCATGAACGCTGCCATAAACGTTCAGTGAATGTTCACGTGCATCAATGACATTAAAGACTACCAAGGCAGATGGAATACGAAAATGTATAAACTTTTATTTTGCTATACATGGATGTACATAAGAGATAACAGCAAAACCTTCATGAGAAAAATGTAAATGTAAAAGGTAAATAAAAAAAAAAATAAGGAAAATTTTAATGCAACAGTCACCTTCTCAGTTGTCCTGCTTAAACAGACAGTGGATGTGTGAACAACACATCTTCCAGCTCATAGGGGTCATTTTGACTGTTGGGTTTTCTCTGTATTATTGTAGGGTCTTTACCCACAATACAAAGTGCCTTGGGCCACTGTTTGTTGTGATTTGCCACTATATAAATAAAATTGAATTCACTTGAAATGAAATTAATTCCGTGTGGCAGCTTCCTCGCCTGTGATTGGACAATACAGATCACGTGCGGGATCACGCTGAAGGTCTGTAGGACCAATCAATGCCTTCCTTCTCTTCCGTTCAAACTGAATGGCGGTTTTTGTCTACGCTGCTTTCCCCTTACGACAATGGAGGACGTCGTCTATATTTCAACACCCCAGAAGCTCCCGGTGAAAGCGGGCCTCTCTACCGGCCAGCCTCAACCAGCCCCGCTGCAGACGAGAAGACGCTGCTGGCTGCAGTGAGTGGGTTATCGACTCAGTTACTCAAGCTTGTACGAGCGCGACTGAAAGACAACATGGCGTCTATTGTGTAGAGACTCGATGCTCTAACAAAGCCTCACCTACAGAAGGACTCGAGGAAAAGACGGCAGCACAATCCGAAAACTGCAGTAAGACTTGGTCGTTTCTAAAACAGAAATACTAAGAGTGGCAGAATGGTCACAGTAAGCTGACAGACGTATTGTGATTTGGTTTCTTATTTTTATTTCATCTTATAGGAAGCAGTTCGCGGCCTGCACAACTCTGAATCCAATAAAAGCCGGTATGATCCTTTGCAGAGGTAAGAATCAGAAACAAAGCAGCAGTATTCAATGTGTGGAGGAGAGAAGAACTTAAAATGTTTTTACTCTTATTTATTTTCATGTTTTTTTCCACAGACTGTTCGCCTCACAACACGAGTGGGTTTCTAATGCGTGGACAGTGATATAATTGTGTGTAAGTATATATTGGTGTTGTATGTTTGTGTGTGTTTTTTTGCCTGAATATTGTTTATGTATGCACTGTGTTTACACTGTTTATTTACAATGTACAAAAGTGTTTTCCAGCTTCTTGTTAAACCTGCAGACAGTTCTCCGCAGCTTCCGCTACAGTCAGCCTCACGGTCCGGAAAAGGTGGCAGCCATTAAAAACTCTGCCCGGGGACGCGCAAGAAGGAAGCCGGTAAGACGTATTGGATTGTTTTGTTGGTCTGCTGTATTTGTGTAGTTAGCTTGGAAATGCAGTTTTATTTTTGGAAAATATTACTTAATTTTTTTTTAACTTTATATAAAATCTGGCTTCTTTTGAACAACCCAAAATGTATATAAAAAGCCGTGGCGGCCGTGCATTTCACACCTAGGCCTTCAGTAGTGATCCACCTGAATCACTCCACCCTCAATAACTATTTTATGGCTATAAAAACATCTTTTTATGCAGAAATGCAGTAGAAAGAGCTGTTGCATCGCAGATTGAGAGCTCATGTAGCCAGAATAAAAGCATTTACCGAAGAAACAAACCCAAGGTGCACAAGTCTCCTTTTACTGCCGCTACCGCTGCGACACATATAAAAATGCATTGATAACAACCTCATAAAATCATTATTAAGAGAGAAACATTTTAGTCATCGTGACCCCGAAATGAAAGTTCCTACTTGCCCCCCCCCCAAAAAAGACAATCTAACAGTCTCGTTAAGATTTCCCTATTATTCTTCACCTTTACATTGTGGAGCTCCGTTCCCTGTGCCCTTGCTCGCTCAGCTGATCCGCTCTGGTGTCCCCGAATGTTTTGGAAAGCACCGCTGCTTGTAAGTGTCCGGCAGTGCTTTGGTGTCTCGTTGCTGCCTCGGTTAGGCAGGTCAAATTTACAAACCCAGTGTGGCTCCAAACACCATGTCGATCAGTGGCAAACAACACGCACTCCCAGCAATACAATTTGCATTGTTCCTCGGGGCCTGTGAGCCAGTGGTACCGCTCGTAATTAGTGGACTGAAAGTGGTGGACACATCCTTTTCCCGGTTGTGACAGGCTTGCTAGCTTCGGAGTTGCCCGACCTTTCTTAACGATGTCCAGCTCTTCTTGAAAAGTCCGTCTTGAAAATGGCTTTGACAATAAATCTGCAACCAAATCCATTTCTTCTCCTCCTTCAGCCATTGTGGGTCGACAAAACAGCTATAAAATCAGCACAACTATATTTTTGCTTGTGCAGCTCGCTACAGATGCAGTTTGCTAGCTCTGGCTAGTACACTGACTATCCAATCAAAGTGTATGAATATGCTGCCATTACCGTACACCTGCTAGAGGGCCTCGGTGTTGCCAACTCATAATCTGATTGGTTGATCAAACTGTTTGATCGACACTTATTTTTGTGCTACAGGGCCCGCAGAACTGATTGTGAAGGCCTCCAGGCAGATTTCTTTGACCCTGGCAACAAATGATGGCTGAAATGTGATTGGTTAAATGCTTTAATATGAAAATACACGTCTGGAAACAGCGCGACCACAGGAAAAGCTGTGAAAGGAACCGTACAAACCATTTGGAATAATTTAACAAGTATTGATGGACAAGATATAATTAACACCAGTCTGTGATTCAGATATTTTTTTAGGCCAGCAGAGAAGGCCTTGCAGGCCCTGACGGCCCACCACTGCAGTGAAGGTGAAAATAATTAACATTGAATGTTTATAGTTCCAGCAGCTGTAACATATTTGGACCTTAAGATACAAAGTGTATAATCATTTTAAAGGTGCCTCAAGGGTTAATGACCAAAATCACTGAAGTACTTTTATCAGTGTTAAATTATTTCAAAGTACTTGTTCATTTGTCTTTTATTCACAGGATGCAGGAGTTGGTACTTTGTCACATAACCATTGTTTTTGGTGACAAAGATGGGCTGATTAATTATTTTTTTTTGCATTCAGGGTCTTATCTGCTATGTGTGCATTCAAAGTCAAGAGACTCAAACTTTCAGTGTAGTTTCCTGATTTTTCATAATATTTCATTTAGTTTCATAATGACTTAATGTGTGCTCTGTGTCAACAGCTGCTGGAGGCGAGGGCGAGTGTCCTGGCAGTGAAGGAGGTTGCCTTCTGGGACGGTGTCACCACTGACCTCATGTTGGATGAGGAGGATGGCGTCTCAGAGGGCGTGTCGGGCTGGATTAAGACCCCCAAGCTTCCCCAGCCAGGAGAGTGACCTCTGAGCCAAACTGCAAGACTGACTAGAAGCTCACCCTAAATACAACGCCGTGCACCATAAGTGTTTGTATGCTGGACCATGCTCTGAGAGAAAGCCACTACCACATGGCCCAGAAGTAGCAAAGCATGATATGTCATAATGTTTTTGTCTTCTTTTTATATATATATATATATATATATATATAGAGAGAGAGAGAGAGAGAGAGAGAGAGAGAGAGAGAGAGATTATATGATGTGTGTGTGTATGTGCATATTGCTTTATAAATAAAACAAAAAAAAAATTCAAACTTGTGCCTCACAATTTGTTTCTTAATTGTATTCCCTTTAGTTGAGGTTATTAGCATGGCATGAATACAACATAACATACAAGGTATATCACAGAAATAGTAATTAAAAATAATTTTTATTACTGGGTTATTATTTATTAGGGAGGGGCTTACCCAGGCCTGTCTTTATAAAGGCCAATGGGGGGACAGATCTACCAACCAATCACATGTGAATACTGAATTGTGATGTAATTTTTATCATCCAATGACTGAGAAGCCACGTGGGTCTCTTGCCGCTGCTTCGGCTTGCAGCGCTGTTATTCACATGTAAAGTGGAGTCATTAACACCTAGCGCCTGCCGGCTCCCCCCGTACCTCTACCCCCCGCTGATTCTAGTGGTACGTAAACGACCATATCCGTTTCAGGCGAACGAATATGCGCTGCCCCATATGCTGACGAAAGCTGACGATAACTAGGTGCGCCCGCGTCAGTATACAGGGACGGATATGCCTCTTTTCGTGCAGTGCCAAAGAATAAGATCGCAAATACAAGTGGCAAAAATTAGTTTCCTTCGAAAGGTGGCTTGCCTCTCCCTTAGAGATAAGGTGAGGAGTGCGGACATCTGGGAGGGGCTCAGAGTAGAGCTGCTGCTCCTCCGCATCAAAAGGAGCCAGTTGAGGTGGCTCGGGCATCTGATTAGGATGCCTCCTGGCCGCCTCTTGGGTGAGGTGTTCCGGGCATGTCCCAACAGGAGGAGGCCCCGTGGTAGACCCAGGAGACCCTGGAGAGATTATATCTCTCGGCTGGCCTGGGAACGCCTTGGGGTTCCTCCAAATGAGATGGAGGAGGTGGCTGGGGAGAGGGAAGGCTGGGCTTCACTGCTTAGGCTCCTGCCCCCGCGACCCGGCCCCGGATAAGCGGAAGAGAATGGATGGATGGATGGAGATGAAAGGAAAGATAGCTGAAAGGATAGATAGATGAAGGGAAAGGAGATGAAAGAATAGAAGAGAGATGAAGGGATAGATAGATGAAAGGAAAGGAGATGAAGGGAAAAGGAGATGAAAGGATAGATAGATGAAAGGAAAGGAGATTAAAGGATAGATAGATGAAATGAAAGGATTTTAATTTATCTCATTTTCATCATGAAAAAAGGGTCGTTGACAAAACTATGACAAAAAGAGATCATCAACGAAATTAACACTGATGCGGCTTTTGTCTAAGTGTTTTTGTCTAAATGTTTGAGTGTTCATGGGAGTTTGTCCATCCACATGTACATGCACTTTGTGTACTTGGAGAAAGTACGGTATACTTGTGTGTGTGTGTGTGTGTGTGTGTGTTGGGGGGGGTGCTGTGGGAATATGGGGTGCCTGGCCTGTTGTGGGCCATTCAGTCCTTGTACAACCAGAATGAGAACTTCGTCTACATTGCCAGCAATAAGTTGGACATGTTTGTTGCGGGTGTATAAACAGAATTTGTCACAATTCTCTACATAATTTTCATGGACAGGATTTCTAGGTGTAGCCAAGTGACGAAAGGCTTACACCTTGGTGGCCTCAGAATCTCATCTCTGCTCTTTGTGGATTGCGCAGTCCTGTTGGCTTCATCAGCTGGTAGCCTCCACCTTGCAGTGAAATGGTTTGTAGCTGAGTGTGAAGCAGCTGGCATGAGAATTAGCACTTCTAAGAGGCCATGGGTCTCAGTCAGAAAAGGGTGGAGTTCCCACTCTGCCTCAGGATGAGTTGGTGCCCCAGGTGGAGAAATTTAAGTATCTCAGGGTCTTGTTTATGAGTGATGGGAGAAGGGAACAGGAGAGTGGCAGATGGATTGGATTGTCTCGTTGTGAAGTGGGAGATAAGCAAACCTGTCAATTTACCGGTCAATCTACATCCATGCCCTCACCTATGGTCACAAGCTTTGGGTAGTAACCAAAATAACATGACTGTGGGTACAAGTGGCAGAAATGAGCTTCCGCCGAAGGGTGGCTGGCCTCTCCCTTGGGGATAGAGTGAGGAGTGTAGTCATTCAGGAGAGGCTCAAAGTAGAGTTGCTGCTCCTTCACATTAAAAGGAGCCAGTTGAGGTGTTTCAGACATCTGACTAGGACGCCTTCTGGGTGCCTCTTAGGTGAGGTGTTTCGGGCATGTCTTACTGGGAGGAGGCCCCGGGGCAGACCTAGGACTTGCTAGAGACATTATCTCTCTCAGATAAGTGGAAGAAAATGGATGGATGGATCCTGATGTTTGTGTCATTGTTTTTACTTCTCTGTATTTAGTAATTCTGTTTTACTTTAACTTCACTCTTGTCCACTTTCTCTGTCTTATTAGTGTGTGCTTCTGTTCAACTGTTTTATCTGGTTTGTCCAATCTCCTTGATTACCTTGTGTGTGTGTATATTGTATGCATTTCCCTTTGTTCCTTGTTGTGTCCTTGTCGGTGGTTGCCATGCTGTGTGTTCCTGCTTCCCACATTTCTGAGTTTCATCCCTTAGTTGTTATATTTTGCCTCCTCACCAGCCCTGTATATACATTGTTTTCCCTGAGTTTACCAGCAGAATAAAGCTGGGTTTTTAATCCTGTCCCAAGAGTCCTCCACTGGGGTCCTAGCCTGCTTGCCACACAGCAGTACATGACAAGCACATGACAGCATGGTGGCACAGTGCTTAGTACTGTTGCCTCACAGTAAGAAGGTCCTGGGTTTGAATCCACCATTTGGTTGGGACCTTTCTGTGTGGAGTTTTCATGATCTCCCCATGTTTGCGTCGGTTCTATCTGGGTACTTCAGCTTCCTCCCACAATCCAAAGGCATATAGTTAGTTGTGTTAGGTTGCCTGTTGATTCTAAAATGCCCATTGGTGTGAATGGTTGTCTGTCTCTCTGTATTAGCCCTACAACAGGCTGGCATCCTGTCCAGGTGTACCTGCCACTTGCTCTACAGCAGCTGAGAAGGGATGGATGGACTAACTATACATATATCCCATTCACTGCCTGTACCATTCTGCCCTTAACAGCCTCTAATACTCTCTGTTTTGCAGTTCTATACTGCCATCATTGAGTCCATCCTTACCTCCTCCATCACTGTGTGGTACGCTGGAGCCACCACTAGGGACAAACAGAGACTACAGCGCGTTGTGCACTCTGCTGAGAAGGTGATTGGCTGTAACCTCCCATCTCTCCAGGACCTGTACACCTCCAGGACACTGGGGCGTGCAGGTCGGATCACAGCCGACCACTCTCACCCTGGGCACAGACTTTTTGACCCTCTCCCCTCAGGCAGGAGGCTACGGTCCATACGGACCAGAACCTCCCGCCATAAGAACAGTTTCTTCCCCTCTGCTGTTGGACTCATGAACAATTACCCTAAGACTGTTACCACCACCCTCCACAAACGCTGATGACCCTATGTCTATGCACCTGTCTGTTTGCACTGATGTACATATTAGTGGAATATTAGTCTCTGCACTGTATATTTTGTAAGCTCTAATATCTCTGTATATTTGCAATTTGTATACTTGTATATTGTCTTATAGTTTTTATACTTATTTGTTTTTTGTTTTTTTTTTCTGTAAGCACGAAGTACCGCAGCAATTTCCTAATGCTGTGAACCTGTTCACCCATATGGCAATAAAAACCTTCTGATTCTGATTCTGATTCTGATTCTGATTTATTTTTCCCTTCTTTGAATTCTCTCTCCTTATACTGTCTATACTTTCCCTCCCACTCTGAACTCTCTCTCTCCCTTTATATTCTCTGTACTATCTCTCCCCTCTTTGAACTCTACTTTTCCTTATACTGGTTGTACCTTCATACCCCTTACACTGCTTGTATTTTTTCTCTCTCTCCTCAGCTGTCCTTATCAGCTTCATATACTCTCTATACCCTTTTCCCCCACCGTTAGCAGTGATTATCCTTAACTTCCTGTGTAAAAAGGGACTTTCCCTATTGTTAGCAGTGATTTATTCACATGTGGTTAAGTGTGGCCTCAGAACAAACCTTAACTCTATCAATTACTATTTACATTTATTATTACTCTTTTAGATGATTGTGCCCCTGTTTGTATGTGTTCTATGTTTGATTGTTTTATAGATTTATTTATTTTTGCTGTTGGCTGAAAAACAAATTGCCCCTTGGGGATAATAAAGTATTTGATTGATTGATTATATGGGGACATATTTACTTGTATTACTTATATTGTTTTGTAGTGTTATTAGTTTTATCACATGTGCACATATTATTCTTACACCTTATATCACTTTCATATAAGTGCCTGGGGTTGTTAGTTTTTATCTTAAGTACCAGGCGCCACTTTTTTGGCACCTGCAGATAGGAGGCAATCACACACACATGCGCACACACACACACACACACACACACGCACCAGTGTGCTGATTGCTTTATGTTTTTGGGTCACTGAGGTGGGGATAGGACCTGTGTGTGTGTTTGGGGCCTTTGAAGAGTTGCCGATGTAAGCATTGTCTTATTTCACATTTGTACCCTATTGTCATATTTCAGTTGAGTTTTACAGCATTTGCACTCCCAAAAAAGGGATTTCCGTGGGCCCCTCGCAGTTATACAGCCGAAAAAGGGGTAAGGAATAAAAATGTGGCTAAGTGGGGGGTCTGGTGATCTTATCTTAACCGATGTTTAAGTAGAAAAGGTAATCATTGGTGACATCTGTTTGAACTGTTATGACCGAAGAGCTAGACCTGTGAGGTGCAGCCTTAAGCATGTGTCCTAAAGTGGGTGAAGGATGCCTGAAAAATTGATAGGGGTGAGGACTAAATATCAAAGGGTGACAACTTATGCATATTAATTTGGGGTGGAGGAAAGTCCCACGGACAGGGTATAATTGCCCTGTTTTTCGCAGTTGGAGCAGCTTTTTTCTTTGTCTGCACTGCTTCTCTTTTTGCTGGACTAACCGCTTAAGGCTGTTCACTCCCAGGAGGCACATGCTTGTTTTCTTGCTTTTTGTAACACTTTGTGGAAATAAACCCTTGAAACGAATCCTGTTCGATTCCAGTGCATTATTTCAGGAAAATTGATTATTTCAATTCCAGTGGATTGTTTCAAAAAAGTGGATTTAATTGTGAAAATTTCCAGCCAGTGCCAGGGCCACCCTGAGGATAAAAAGGTAAAAGGGGAACCCGAACCACGACCGACAGAACACCACTGGGTGACTCACCATGGCGGCCATCAGTGGGTCAGTTTCTCTGTGCTGAGCTAACTGATGAAGACTCTGAAGATGTCCTCACTTGAAGTCCTGAAAGAGCTTCTAAACTGTCCAATTACTTGAGAGCCTCTGAAAATGAGGGACTGTATAAATGTGTCTGTCAGTTCTGAACAGGGAAAGCAAATACTTTTGTTAAAGCCTATGAATTAAAGATGAAACTCTACATGTCGAGCATATCTTGATGGTTTGATTTCAAATCCTCTGTGTGGGTGTACAGAGGCTTTGGCCCTGTCTACCTTTTACTGGAATAAATAAAATCCTCACCTGGTGGATTCAGATCAGGTTCTGTAGGAAGCTATGACACTCCGAGAACAGAGAGCAGAGCTCATCTCCAAACACACAGCAGGCGGGTGCCACACAAGACACCCTAACCTCCACTTATCCAAAGATTAAGGCCATTATTTTATCTAAAATGATAAGAAACTAACAAACTCTACAAATTTAACTGGTCTTTTTTTTTTTTTTTTAAAAAGCACATATTCAAAGATAAACGTCAGTGTGCTTTGGTTTAATAAGTCTATAAGTAAAACTATGGAACAAAGATTTTGTATGATTTTTATTAGGGGTGGGACTCGATTAAAATGCGTTAACATTTTTAATTCGTTAATTTCCCCGTAATTAATTAATAGAAATTAACGTGTTAAAGTCCCACCCCTAATTTTTATCTGACAAAAGGGAGACTGCTTTTAACTAAGACATCCATCTCTTTACAACTCATTACATATAACAATATGACTGATAATTTTTGCATAAGTCCTTTATCATAGTTGCTCTCTGATTGCTCATTAATCAGTGGTGGATGATGATGATGTTAGTGCAGAAGATTCTTGAGCAGATGAACATTATCTGAAAATCATGTCCTTAACCCTAGGGAGCCAACGTCAGCTTTACACGCATCTGGTTGTAGTCTCATGGTTTTCATTGTGTTGCTACTGTCTGAGCTACACGCAGAATTCATATGGTCAAAAAATGTTTATAATCAACTGATCCACCAGTAGGAGAGAGAAAAAAGGTCTTCCCCTTGTTTCTCTCTCCTACTGGTGTCAGTGATGCAGGGAGCTGTGCTCACGTGTCCTAGGGATTGATGGACAACTTGGACAATTCCCAATTTGTTCACTAGCTGATCTGATGGAATGATGGATCCAAATCTTTGTCAGTATTTACAGAGGAGGTCAGGAGAGGTCTAACAGTGAGTGTCTACAACCATCTGTAAAACAGGGTGGAGGCTCTGTCATGGGTTGGGGCTACATTTCAGCCAGTGGTGTTGGAGATCTTGCCAAAACTGATGGAATTATGAACACATATAATTACCATCAGATTTGATTGGCAACAGCTTCATTTTTAGGAAGGGAAAATGATCCCAGACACACTGCCAATGCAGTAAAACATACCTGGATATAAATACACAGTGGATCACTATCAGTCATGGATTGGCCTTCCCAGAGGCCGGACCTCACCATTATTTAAGGAGTATGAGATCATCCTGACAGAGAAAAAACAAAAGGCAGAAACATCCAAAGAAGAGCTTTGAATGTCTCTCAAGAAGCTTGGAGAACTATTCCTGAAGACTGCTTAAATGAATGAATGCAAAGTGTGATGCAATCGTCATATCAGCATCTCCACACTGAGTTAATTTCTGCTGCCTTCAGATACTCTGGACCTTTAAAGTACAACATTTTTGAACAAAACCAACAAATTTCTCAATTTGTAGAACTAACTCGGGGGATTTTTTTTAAAGTACCTTCAAGAGAAAAGTACTCAGTAGGTTTTGGGAGTGCAGAGATGAGTGTTGCACATAAATTCACATTTGAGTATAAACTTGTTTATATAAGACTGTTTTATGTTAACGTTTGGTTCATCATCAGTCAACACCACAAGAAATGTTTTTCCAATGAGTTAAAGGTGCTTTTTAAATTACCCCCTGCAGAGTTTAACTACACATTTCACCACCAGGGGGCAGCATTTTACCAGCAGGTATGTGTTGCTGTTAAATTTCTTTTCAGCCATTTCCTCATTTTCTCAGACTTTCCTCGGACCACTGCTGCAAATAAGACCATGTTCTTAATGACTTACCTGGTTAAATAAAGGTTTGAATCACTGACTGCACCACCATCTGGTAGAAATTGGTATTACATGAGAGCATGACCCAACTTCAGTTTAAATCTCTTCAACACAACATATGAAGTCACAGCTGTTTCTTCACATTCTGCTGATAACTTTGGTTATCAACTTTTACTTAAACAGAATCTACAAAAAACTTCAAACCTCTGCTAGCAGATGGCAGTGTTGCTATTTCGCTCCACATGGATCTTCACAGGTTATCTGGAAAATTTTTGGTCCCCACAAAACAAAGCTAAATCTGAGAAGTTCATCAGCTCAGATTATTCTGCACAAGTCCAAGACCAGTACCTGAGCTGCAGGCTTCTGCAGCTCAGGTACAAACACAAGTTACCTGTTGCTGTGAGTCACTGCAGAGCTTCAAACACATTTAACAAATTTTTTCTTTACCTGACATAAACCACTGTTAGTTTCAGTTAGTGTAACCAAAAACTGAGTCAGATTAAAATGAGGATTTCCTGCTGTGAAGTATCAAATAAAACATTTCATCTGTGGATCTCAACTCTTTGTTTTGAATTTTCTTTCATTTTTAGAACAAAAATCTGCAAAAAAAACTTTTTTAAAAGATCAAAACAGTCACCTGTGTGTGGATGGTAGCTAAACCTTCATCCCAGCCATAAATATGTAGACAAAGATGGGCTGATGATGTTTAATCATCAGACCTCCGCCTCCACAGATGCGCGTGCATTTGGACACCTGATGACACCTGAGTAATATGGCTGCCGCGCTGATGCATCATTCCAGCAAAACCACAGAGAAAAATGAGGCCTCTCCATGTACATGCTGACATCTGAATATCATAAAATAGATGCACATAAACTAAAAAGCAACTTTAGCATTTTTCATGTCACAAATGTTGATTGGCTGAGCCAAGTATTGGTCTCAAGACGGAGACCAGCTATGATTACCCACCACAAAGACAAAACAAAATATTCAGCTTATTTTTAATAAAATAAAAACAGAGTCTGTAGTTTTGGTCCCGGTCCAACTGCAGCTGCAGGCAAACATCTGTTTGGCACTGAAGTAGAATATTAGCTTATTCTATATTAAATGTTCACGGATTTTAGCAGGAACTCAACAAAGCGCAAAGGTTGGTCAAAGGATGAAAAACAACCAGGAAGTGGACAAGGATGAAGTCCAGATTTGGTCCTTAGACACGAACAGAAAAGGCGGTTTTATGTGAAATCCTCTGGAGTTTTTTTTTTTTTTTTTAAAAAAGGTTAATATTTTCACAAAAAAGTGAAAAAAAAAATTCTTATATTTCTTCCTTAATTTGGGGATCACTCCTTACTTTATGAATGTATTTTATATGTTAATCAATGAATAGTTAAGGATTTTAGAGCTTATTTTTTGCTTAAAGACAACCAACTCCATATTTTTTCTGTTTTATAACTGATGTGATGGATGGTAATTTATGCAAGCCTCCTTTTAAACATGAACATTGACTGGGAGAGGACAGATGGGACAGAAACTGAGGAAAAGCAGAACAGGTGCCCCTTAAAATTTGGAGCTGGACTTTCTTAAAGCTGCTGAAACAAAGGGTAAAAAATAAACCAAAATTAAGTCCAGAAGCTCTCAAAACCAAGAAATTTTAAAGTTTGTCATAAAGGGAGAAACTATCAGCTTTTCTTTCTCATCTGGAGATGAGTCTACATGTCAGAGGATCAACGAGATGTCAGATTATCAGTCGCATTTCTGTTCAGAGAGAACTCAAAGAAGAGTAAACTAAGAAGTTTTCTTTGTTAAACTCTTGGGGTTCATGTTCACCATAATTTTTTTTCACCGAGTGCTTTTGTTTGGGTTTTTCATGATCATAACTTCTGAAAAAGTTCATTTGCACTGTCAGTGCATTAGGGTATGTTTTTGTTTTGTTTTTTTGTTTTTTTTTTTGTTTTTTTTTTGGGGGGGGGGCATTAAAAGTTCAATCAAGCTGATAGAGGTCACATGGTTCAGTTCAGACAGAACTGAGCTTCACCAGCCCTCTGACCGAGTCCTCGTGTAGAGTGTCCTGACTGGCGGGGTTGTACAGGGCAGCAGGGGAGGGGACGGGAGGGTGGGGTTGATGATGGAGGTGCAGGTGGTTGGGGCAGGGAAGGGCACCCTGCGGTGTGATGCACGGCGTCTCCTCCGGGCTCACAAAGTGGTGGTGATGATGATGATGGAGGTACAGGTGGTGGTGGCAGTGAGAGTCGACAGCAGTGTCTCTCAGCGTCAGAACATCTCCACTGCAGGATGGCAGGGATGGCTGGGTGGGGGCCAGGTGGGCACAAGGGCCCCCCAGTGTGGTGGTTTTACCGGGCAGTGGGGCCAGAACAATGGGGTCACTGTGCAGCAGAGGTGTGGTGGCAGCCTGCAGGACAAACTTGGTGCTCTGGATGCACTGATCCTGATCACACTGAGGGGAGATTCAAGAAATTAAAACTTTATTTACAACACATACTCTGCACACTGCCCTAAATCCTCCCCTGCTTCCTCTGTGTCTCTAATGGCAGCAGAACTTCAAAATGGGCACCATAAGAACTGAAACCAAAAACTGAGACTGTGATCTCATCAGGAGTGCTTCCATCTGGGAGCAGCAGCTAATTTTCTGTGCACTTCTGTACAGCCAGTAGAGTTGCCCCTACTGGACATTTGAAAGAATGCAGGTTTAAGGCAGCAATCGGGAAGCTGCACTTATCTTTAAATGTTCAGTTTGTTTTTATTCAGTGTTTTTGATGTGTTCAGCGCTGGTGGTTTAAAACATGATATATAATTAAAGAGTTTAAATAAAGTTACATTGTCCTTTTTATTAAAATTTTTATCACATTTAACCGTGTATCATTAATATGTTTTACCTTACGCCACCTGAGTCAACTCCCACTTTTTATCAGAGTTCATGCTACTGATTTACTGACAGTGGATTTTACATGTAGATTTCATGCCATTTTGATCCGTCTTCACCTTATGATGCTTTATTTGCTCTGACATCTCGGTACCAGTCAGCTGTGATGGCATCTTCCACCTACCGTGTGACTGTGGAGCTGAGTAGAGGTGTAGTTGCTGTTGCTGGTGCCATTGGACTGGGAGATGGTCTGCGGCATGTCAGATCGGATCAGACCTCTCCTGTCAATCAAACTGTAACAGACAGGAAGATGGAGATAGAGACCTCAGTGATTATTGAAATGCAAACACATAGACACAAATGCACAGAACAATGAGCGGTTGAGTCACAGGAATAGGTCTAATAAAATGACCATATTCTGAGGAAACTAAGATGCAGAAGCCTGAGTCCACAGGCCCCAGCTAGGTTCAGCCTGAAAGAGCCACATGGTTCCACCTTCCTGTGGGCACTGGCAGAATTTGGTGTCATTTGAATTAGGGTGCATTCAGGTGCAGATGCCCAGGCGATCCGCTTCTCAGTTGCCAAAACTGGCTTTACAAACATGTAATATCAGTTCTCTGGTGGGCAAGGAGCCTGAGCTCTGAAAGCAGCCTCCTGAAGTGAGGCCAAACTCTGTTAACTGCCCTCAGTGAGAGGTGGTAGGCAGGAGTGGATTTAACTTTGGATCACTACGTTGGGTTTTTCCCAGTGGTATAGAGGACCTTCGGGTCAGGCAACGGGTCCTGAGAGTTGTGTGCGGCTATGTGGAAAGCCAACAAAAAAAGTGGACTTCCCACTCGGGGCTGAGGTGGACTTGCTGGCCCAAGTGGAGGAGTGTGCTTGGTTGTCGAATGTAGACAGTAGAAAGAAAATAGTTCCTCCATTAAACAAATTTAATGGATATTTTTAAAAATACTGAGTCATGACTTCTGGAGAGAGACATTACTGCTGAGTTTTTCTAAAGTATTATAGGTATTATATACACGAGAAGCCAGGCAGACTTCTCATGAATATAATATCTGCATAACTGATATCTGGAAAACTGGGAAGCTCACAACAAAACAATCCAGATGGATCAACAGGACTACAGGCTGGAGGAATGAAATGACCCTGTAAAATATGCCTTAAATGATCAAGACAGTAATTCTCTGGATGACTGATCTTAAATTAGCACTTCAATGTTTTTTTTTTGTTTGTTTTTTTTTACCTTGTTACATAAAGGCTGTAATAATTTAAAGTGTGCAGGTGGTGATCTACCCTCATCACTGTTTTTTATGCTTCTTCATGGAGATTTAAACTGAGTATATCAAAATAAATAAATCAGACTGTTGCTGCAGTAATAATCTGTTTGACCTAAAAAGTGTGTTTCTGTGTTTCTAAGTGTGCAGATGGATATCACCACCTGTCACCTTGTCAGCAGGTGTTAAAAAACTGCAAGCAGCCATCCATGAGTAAACAAGCAGACTGTGTAATGAACCTCCATATGTTCGTCACCCTTTTTCTTTTAAAGTCCTCCTTTTGCATATCCTCCCAGAGGCATGTTGCAATTACGCATCATCATCATCATCATCATCATCATCATCATAATCATCATCATTTTTAAAAACTGGTGCCATCTCCTGCTCACCCATCTGAAATCATCAATCAATCAGGAAATCAATCAGTCAGACACTGTCTTCCTCCCTCAGGCTCAGCGATTAATGACTGTTTAGACCTCAGGAGGACATGGGTGGACTAAATAACATGAACAGTAAAATCAATCACCATCATCTCCTTTTTCATCTTTTTTCTTGAATTGAACATGAAAGACTGAATTGAATAATCACTACGAAGATACAGAACTGTAAAAACAAAATGAAAAATGATTGTACTAAGATATGTTTAAATGGATATTTAAATATTTTGTTTCCATGTTTATTGCCCACATCTGTACCACATTATCTCCTATTAATTATATAAACCAATGTTTAGGCTTCCTTTAGTGAGCTAAACTAAAACACGTCCAGATTTCCTGGGTATACTTTAAAAAATATTTGTAAAAAAATACAAAATGAGAAAAATTTCAATTTGGAATAACAAAATGAGTAAAAACAAGAAATAATTACAGCGTGGAGTTCTGAGAAGGGAAGGTTTATTTTATATTTAACTGTGCTCAGTTTAGTCCTGATTAATCATATACTTACTTTAGTCTGGTTCAGTCTGAAATTCACAGTCAAGTACTCATGATTTATGGTCAGACTTCAGTCCTTATATCTGTTTTTACTTTGAATCCTGTTTAGTCCTAAATTCAACACTGAATTTGATTTAATCCATTCCTGAAATTCATTGAATTTCTCAATTTCATTTTCTATTCAGGTGTTGGTGCTTACCTGTTTAATCCTGAATTCAGTTAACCTTGTGAAACCTAAACCATGAAATAATTCACAGAAAATTTCAAATTTTTTTTAAAATCAGGAGCTAATGTTGTCCAGGGCTTCTCCCCCTGGTAGGGTCTCCCATGGCAAACTGGTCCTGGGTCAGGGTCCAAACAAAGAGTGGTTCAGAAGACCCCTATGTCAACAATAACAAGCCGGCTCCTGATAATGATGTGCGTTTTTTGTTTAATGTACCGTCTAAATCGTCTTCGAAAATCGCTTACGACAGAAGTACACTACTGGGACTTAGAAACAACAACCGTGCAAGGATATATCCAGAATTGACTTCGCCATTGATCGAGAAACTCTTGTCGGCCTCGGAGTAATATCCCAAGACAACGGATCCTCCGAGGCAGCGGTCCCTCCTCCCCCCACCAGCCGAAACTGGAAGCAGCTGAGGCGGCGGTGGAGTCTGAGCATACGCCGGAGGAGATGGCGAGGCTGCCGCGCCGGCATCACACATCGATTGAAAACAAACCCTCACAAAACAGCACTACCATCTATTCTTCTGTCGAACGTCCGCTCACTGGAAAACAAAATGGATTATCTCAAGCTGGATTTAACCACTCAAAGACACGTGAAAGAATGCAACGCGATCGTCCTAACAGAGACGTGGCTTCACAACAAAGTTCCGGACAGCGCCATTAAACTGGATGGATTTACAACATTCCGCGCGGACAGAAACCACGCCAGCATGGGTAAATCTCGAGGAGGTGGTGTGTGCATTTACATCAATAACAACTGGTGTACGAACGCTGCAGTTATTTCAAGTCACTGCTCAGAGAACATCGAGTTTTTAACCCTTAACTGCCGTCCATTCTACCTGCCACGTGAATTCAATACCGTCAACATCACATCTGTTTACATCCCGCCCAGCGCCAACACAAAGGAGGCTCTCTCCACCCTGTACAAATCTGTGAGTACACTACAAAACACACACCCAGAGGCGGCCTGCATAATCGCTGGCGATTTTAATCAGGCCAAACTGAAAACTGTAATGCCACACTATCACAAGTGTGTGAACTTTGCTACAAGGGGAGAGAACACACTCGACCAGGTCTACACCAACATCAGACAGGCCTTCAGAGCTGCTCCCCACCCCCACCTGGGTTCATCAGATCATCTCTCTGTTATGCTAATCCCAGCCTACAGACCTCTGTTGACGAGAAGCAAACCAACTGTGAAACAGATCAGGGCCTGGTCAGAGGGCTCCACAGCAACTCTACAGGACTGTTTTGAATGCACAGACTGGACTGTTTTCAGGGAGGCGGCCACCACCAACCAGGTCGTCAACCTCACAGAATATACAGACTCTGTAACGGGATACATAACAAAATGCATGGAAGATGTAACCGTCACCAAGGACATTACAGTGAGGGCAAACGAAAAACCCTGGTTCACCAGGGAGGTACGTGAGCTCCTGAGGGCACGCAACATTGCAAGTTGGCCCTCAAGTCTGCCAGGGCCAAATTGCACCGGGGCGTGAGAGCAGCCAAGCGTGCATATGGGCAAAAAATCAACTCATACTTCACAGACACAAAGGACCCAAGACGCCTGTGGCAAGGCATCCAGTCAGTCACAGACTACAAGCCATCCCCCCCACCATGTGAGGACAACACAGACTTCCTCAATTCACTCAACATCTTCTTCAGCCGGTTTGAAGAAAATAACACCACAACACCCACAAATATCCCAGCAAATCCAGACAACACAACACTTCAACTGGACCCAGCAGACGTGAGGAAGACCCTACTCAAGGTGAACCCCAGGAAAGCTGCCGGACCAGACAACATGCCCGGGCGTGTGCTCAGAGACTGTGCAGACTCACTCACCGATGTCCTCACAGACATTTACAACACCTCTCTGAACCAAGCCACCATACCAGCAAGTTTCAAAGCTACCACCATCGTACCACTACCAAAGAAGTCGCCAGCATCATCACTGAACGACTACAGACCCATAGTACTCACCCCCATCATGATGAAATGCTTTGAGAGACTGATAAAGGCCCACCTGACATCCACCCTCCCCCCCACTCTGGACCCTTACCAATTCGCCTACCGCCCCAAGCGCTCCACCGATGATGCCATAGCAACAGCAATCCACCTCTGCTTGGCTCATCTGGAGAACAAAAACAGCCATGTGCGGATGCTGTTCATTGACTTCAGCTCTGCGTTCAACACCGTCATCCCCCAACATCTGGTGAACAAGCTGAGTAAAATAGGCATCAGCACTTCACTGTGCAACTGGCTGCTGGACTTTCTAACAAACAGACCGCAGACAGTCAGAGTTGGAAACAACTCCTCAGCGACCACCATCATTAACACCGGGGTGCCGCAAGGATGTGTGCTGTCCCCCCTGCTGTTCACGTTGATGACCTACGACTGCTGTGCCAGATTTGAAACGAATCACGTCATCAAATTTGCAGATGACACAACAGTGGTGGGCCTCATCAAAGACAATGATGACTCAGCATACAGGGAGGAGGTACAGCAACTCATTGCCTGGTGTGAGAAGAACAACCTGCTTCTCAACGTAAACAAAACAAAGGAAATTACAGTGGACTTCAGGAAGAAAAAAACAACACACACCCCTCTCACCATCAACGGCAGTGCAGTAGAGTCTGTGAAAAGCACAAAGTTCCTGGGAGTGCACATCACAGATGACCTCTCATGGACTACCAACACCACTGCGCTGGTCAAGAAGGCGCAGACACGACTCCACTTCCTGAGAAGGATGAGAAGAGCTGACCTCCCTATCTCTGCTCTCACCACCTTCTACAAAGGTGCTATTGAGAGCATCTTGACCAGCAGCGTCTCTGTTTGGCACGGCAGCTGCCTAGCTGCAGACAAAAAGGCGCTACAGAGGGTGGTGAGGACAGCAGAAAAGATCATCAGGTCACCCCTACCAGCCATCCAGGAACTGTACACTTCACACTGTTCCAAGAGGGCAATGAACATCATCAAAGACACTACTCATCCAGCACACAGACTGTTCTCCCTTCTACCATCAGGGAAGCGGTACCGCAACCTGCGGTCCCGCACAAGCAGAATGAGTAACAGCTTCTTTCCTCAAGCAATTAGACTCATGAACACACTGAGGAAAGACACTTGAACATTCCATGCCACTTGGCATTTTACTCTTGCACCTTGTATTCAGATGTACACTTTTTCACTTTACTTCTAGGACCACTGATTGTACTTCTGCTGCTGCTATGTGTGTGTGTGTGTGTGTGAGGGGGGGGGGGGGGGGGGGGGGGGGGGGGTTGTGTGGTTGCGTGTCATGTCAGTATACTTATTACACACTGTGTGTGTGTGTTGTGTGTGTGTGTGTATGTGTGAGTGAAGTGAGTGAGGGAGTGAGTGAGTGAATGAAGAGTGTGAATGAGTGAGAGTATTGTGTTGTATTGTATTGCACATGTCTTATCAGTATGTTAGTGTTCGAATGACTGCGCATATGTAAGTGTGTATTGTCTGTGTTTATGCTGTGAATGAATATGTCAGAGTAAGAATGGTAATTCATGTATGAGTAGGTTAGCTGTGTATGTGTGCGTGTGTGTGTGTGTGTGTGTGTGTGTGTGTGTGTGTGTGTGTGTGTGTGTGTGTGTGTGTATGTAAAGAGAGATTATTGTGAATGTCCTATTTAATTGTTTTTAAACTTGCACATTGGAGACTGGTCAAACGCAATTTCGAACTTCTGTGCTAACCCTGTTACATAGATTTTTGACAATAAAGTACACTTGAACTTGAACTTGGAACAGTTTACCCTGCCCAGGATAGGGTTACCCGGGCCCCATCCTGGAGCCAGGCCTGGGGAGGGAGCTCGAGGGAGAGTGTCTGGTGGCCGGGCATTAGCCTGTGGTGGCCGGCTGGGCGCAGCCCAAAGAGGTTACATGGACCCACCTTCCTGTAGGCCCACCACCCGCAGGAGGCGTTGTAGGGGTTGGGTGCAGTGTGTGTTGAGCAGTGGCCAAGCGCGGAGGCCCTGGCGGACTGATCCCCGGCTATTAGGACATGGAATGTGACCTCTCTGGTGGGGAAGGAGCCTGAGGTAGTGCGTGAGGTTGAGATATACCAGCTAGATATAGTTGGGCTCACTTCAATGCATGGCCTGGGCTCTGGAACCAGTCTCCTGGAGAGGGGCTGGACTCTGTTCCAGTCTGGAGGTGCCCTCGGTGAGAGGCGGCGAGCTGGGGTGGGTATTTTTGTATCCCCCCGGCTTGCTGCCTGTATGTCGGAATTTTCACCAGTGGACAAGAGGGTTGTTTCCCTGTACTTTTGGGCTGGGGAATGGGTCCTGACTGTTGTTTGCGCTTATGCATGGAATGACAGTTTAGAGTACCCACCATTTTTGGAGTCGCTGGGCAGGTGTACTTGAAGGTGATCCATCCGGTGACTCCATCGTCTTGCTGGGAGACTTCAATGCTCACGTAGGCAATGACAGTGAGACCTGGAGGGGTGTGATTGGCCCGATCTGAACCAAAATATTGTTTTGTTATTGGACTTCTGTGCAAACCACAGTTTGTCCATAACAAGCACCATGTTCGAACATAAGAATATCCATAAGTGGACATGGCACCAGGACACCCTAGATCACAGGTTGATGATTGATTTTGTAATCGTATCACCAGATCTGCGGCCGTATGTTCTGGACAGTCGGGTGAAGAGTGGAGCTGAGCTGTCAACTGACCACCACCTGGTGGTGAGTTGGATCAGGCGGTGGGGGAAGATCCTGGACAGACCTGGCGCACCTAAACGTGTTCTGAGGGTGCGCCAGGTCTGTCCAGGATCTTCCCCCGGGAACATCTAGCAGAACCCCCAGTCCGCGAGATCTTCAACTCCCACCTCTGGCAGAACTTCAACAGCATTCTGAGGGAGGCTGAGGACATTGAGTCCGAATGGACCATGTTCTGCACCTCCATTGTTAAGGCTGCTGCTCAGAACTGTGGCTGCAAGGTGGTTGGTGCCTGTTGTGGTGGTAACCCCGGAACCAGATGGTGGTCACTGGAGGTGAAGGGAGCATCAAGCTGAAGAAGGAGTCCTGTCAGGCTTGGTTAGCCTGTGGGACTCCGGAGGCAGCTGACAGGCTTGGCAGGCCAAGCAGAATTCGGCTCGGGCAGTGGCCGACGCAAAAACTCGAAAGTGGGAGGAGTCCGGTGAGGCTATGGAAAAAAGACTTTCGGACGGCATCAGTGATTCTGGCAAACTGTCAGGTGACTCAGGAGGGGAAAGCAGTGCTCCACTCACACGGTTTATAGTGCAGGTGGGGTGCTGCTGACTTCAACTGAGGCTATAGTCGGACGGTGGAAGAAATACTTCGAGGACCTCCTGAATCCCACTGACACGCCTTCTGTAGTGGAAGCAGAGACTGGGGACAAGGGGGAGGACTTGCCCATCACCGGGGGTGAGGTCACTGAGGTGGTTAAACAACTCCTTGGTGGCAGGACCCCTGGGGTGGACGAGATTTGCCCCGAGTTCCTGAAGGCTCTGGATGTTGTAGGGCTGTCTTGGTTGACATGCTTCTGCAACATTGCGTGGAGATCTGAGGCAGTGAAATTGGATTGGCAGACCGGGGTGGTGGTCCCCATCTTTAAGAAGGGAGACCGGAGGGTGTGCTCCAACTTCCAGGGGATCACACTCCTCAGCCTCCCCAGTAAGGTCTATACCAGGGTGCTGGAAAGGAGGGTCCGCCCATTAGTCGAACCTCTGATCCAGGAGGAACGATGCAGTTTTCATCCTTGTCATGGAACGCTGGACCAGCTCTTTATCCTCTCGAGCATATTCAAGTGTGCGTAGGAGTTTGCCCAACCAGTCTACAAGTGTTTGTGGACTTGGAGAAGGCATTCGACCATGTCCCTCGGGGTATCCTGTGGGAGGTCCTGTGCGAGCATGGGGTGTCTGGCCTGTTGTTGTGGGACATTCAGTCTCTGTACAACTGCAGTGAGAGCTTGGTCCATATTGCCGATAATAAGACGGACTCATTTCCTGTGGGTGTTCGACTCCATCACGGCTGCCCTTTGTCACAGATTCTGTTCATAATTTTTATGGACCAAATTTCTAGGTGTAGCCAGGTGGCGGAAGGCTTCTTCCTTGGTGGCCTCAGAGTCTCGTCTCTGCTATTTGCAGATGATGAGGTCATGTTGGCTTCATCAGGTGGTGGTCTCCAGCTCGCAGTGGAATGGTTCACAGTTGAGTGTGAAACAGCTGTCGTGAGAATCAGCACCTCTAAGTCTGAGGCCATGGTCCTTAGCCGGAAAAGGGTGGCATGCCCTGTCCGGCTCAGGGACGAGTTCGTGCCCCAGGTGGAGAAGTTTAAGTATCTCGGGGTCTTGTTCACGAGTGACGGGAGAAGGGAGCAGGAGATCAACAGATGTGTCTGAAGTGATGTGGACGCTGCACCGTTCTGTCGTGATGAAGTGGGAGCTGAGTATAAAAGCGAAGCTGTCGATTTACTGGTCGATCTACGTTCCTGCCCTCACCTATGGTCACGAGCTTTGGGTAGTGACCGAAAGAATAAGATCACGAACACAAGTGGCAGAAATGAGTTTCATTCAAAGGGTGGCTGGCCTCTCCCTAAGAGATAAGGGGAGGAGTGCGGCCATCCAGGAGGGGCTCAGAGTAGAGCTGCTGCTCCTCCACATCGAAAGGAGCCAGTTGAGGTGGCTCGGGCATCTGATTAGGATGCCTCCTGGCCACCTCTTGGGTGAGGTGTTCTGAGCGTGTCCCACTGGGAGGAGGCCCCGTGGTAGACCCAGGACACACTGGGGAGATTATATCTCTTGGCTGGCCTGGGAACGCCTTAGGGTCCTTCTGGATGAGCTGGCGGAGGTGGCTGGGGAGAGGAAAGCCTGGGCTTCTCTGCTTAGGCTCCTGCCTCCGTGACCTGGCCCCGGATAAGCAGAAAAGGATGGATGGATGTTTATTGAACCTAACATTATACATATATATGTGTGTGTTTGATTTTGTTTCACGTTTACTACATCATGCATTTGGTGCAGTTAAATCAGATTTTTTGGGGGGTGTCAAACTGATGATGCAGAGGTCTAAAAAAAACCCCACAAAAACTTGTGTATCAATTATGACACACTTGGTTTTACAGGGTTAATAGTATTCTTGATTATAATCCTGATCTGAATGCAGAGTTTAGTCCAGGGGCCTTCAGTTTAACGTCTGTTTGGTCTTAACTTCCGCCAAATTTCCTGCGAAAAGGGAATTTTTCCTTCCCACTGTTGCCAAGTGCGCTCATAGGGGGATCATTTTTGCTGTTGGGTTTTCTGTAATTATTGTAGGGTCTTTGCCATACAATAGAATACAATTACAGTTTGTTGTGGTTTGGTGCTATATACATAAAATTGAATTGAAAATTAACTTCAGTGCTATGTAGTCCTGATTTTACTTATGTTCTTTGTTGTGATTCTGGTAATGAATATAGGCCTGTTTACCACTTAATTCATTTTAGGCTATTCCTGCTTTTAGTTCCAATTTTGATCCTGAATCTGTGTTTAATTTAGCCCTAAATTCACAGCAAAGTAGACCTGATTTCAGTCAGACCTTGATTTAATCAGTGCTCAGAGTACCTGGATTGGGTTGCTCTGCCATTATTTCTTTGGACCTTGAAGAGTGACTGTCAATGGAATTTTGAGATTTTCCCATTTTCTCCGATTTTTCTGGACTTTTCTCTCAAATAAATAAATGAAAATGAAATGGAGCTCATTCTAAATGCAAAGTGAGCAACGGTGTAAAAAATAAAAACAGGAATGCAATTTAAGACTTGTAAGCATTTGTACAAGACATGTATGCAGTATATGTATATCATAGCTTAAGAGTACAGAAACCTGGGCTGTTTCCACTCCTGTTCTCATAGAACCAAAGCTCTCTCCATTAAAAATTAACTTTGCCGTGGTTAAATTTTAGGCAAGCTAAGCAACACGTTATCAATCAGCTGCTTTGACAAACCAATAAAAAGCATTGGCAGCACGTTCCAGAGTGAACCCAGGTTTACAGATGGATCCCATTGTTCCACTGTAACAATGATATATGGCAGAACAGTGGTCAGGATGGAAACATAAGAGTTGATGAAAGCATTGCAGTGATCCATACTGTGGCTCTGATTGCTTTTTGATTAATTCTGTGAGAGACGAGGCTTTATCTGTGCAGAAGACGAGTTCAGAGCCAGGTGAGAGACAGGAAACTCTGAAGGCGAGGATGAGGAGGGTACAATTACGTTGTGGAAGGGCACAGGTGAATACAGTCCTCATTAAACACAGAAATTTACCATTTGCTGAGAGAGGAGGGGTGGAGGAGAGACATTTTTCTCACCTAAAGCAGTTTTAAAGTTTGATATGTATAAGTTCTCATATTCAGAGACCAGAAGGAAACATGAGCAGACATGACACCCACAGGAGTTTTGAGGCAGAAACTAAGAAATAAAAGAAAAAGATGTTTGTTTTTTCCAATCGTGTGAGTTCTCTTGAGCTTTGGCCCTGCAGACACATGTCTGATTTCTAGGAACAATTAGAAGGAAACATGAAACAGAAGTGATGCAGGAACAAACAAAGCTAAGGCTGTGAAGCTCCAGCCATAAAACACAAGGATCGGTCTGTCTGAACTTTGGTGTTTATCACTGAAGTCAATCCTGACTTTATACACTCAGTATTTGTGATTTTAGAATTTCAGCTCTTGTTTAAGCAGTGAATATAGTTCTTAGGTCAGTGCTAAGTCTAGAATAGAATAGAACACCTTTATAGTCATTATACAGGATGAGACTGGAGTCATGGAGACATCTAGACATGAAAGTCTAGACATGAAAACAGTGAAAACTTTACTTTGGTTTAGTCCTGAAATCAGTAGACAGTATTCCTGATTTTGTCCATGCTAATTTTAGCCTGAAATTATTAATTCTGTTCAGTCCTGAATATACAATACATTCAAGATTTTTTTTCTTGAAATCAGTTTGGAGTATTCCTATATTTAGCCCTAAAGTACACAATTTAGTTTTAATTTGAGGGCTGAATTTAGTCCTTCTTTTAAGTCCTGATTTTAGTGCTTTACCCTGTTTATTCCTAGATTTAGTTCCGTGTTTAAAAATGATTTTAGCATTAAATTTGAGTTTATCCTGAAATCAATGACTAATTTAGCCCTGAATTCACTGCAGGGTATTCCTGATTTCAGTACTGACTTTAATTCTGAATTTGGTGCTTGATTGAGTCCTGATTTCAGTGCTAAGTCTCTCCCAAAGAATATAGTGGCTTGCAAAAGTATTCATACCCCTTGAACTTTTCCATATTTTGTCACATTACAACAACATAAATATATTTCAACACAAAGTGGTATGCAATTGTGAAGGGGAACAAAAATTATACATGATTCAAAACATTTTTTACAAATAAACTGAAAAGGGCGGTGTGAAAAAGTATTCAGTATTCTTTTCTCTGAGTGCAACCAATTGCATTCAGAAGTTGCCTGATGACTGCTAATGACTAAAAAGAGTCCACCTGTGTGTAATCTAATCTCAGTACAAATACAGCTGCTCCGTGACGCCCTCAGAGGTTGGTTAAGAGAATATTGGGGTGTAAACAGAATCGTGAAGTCCAAAGAACACAGCAGACAGGTCAGCAATAAGGTTGTGGAGAAGTTTAAAGCAAGCTTAGGCTATAAAAAGATTTCCCAAGCTTTGAACATCTCACAGAGCACTGTTCAATCCATTATCTGGAAATGGAAAGAGTACAGCACAACTGTAAACCTACCAAGACAAGGCCGTCCACCTAAACTTACAGGCCGAACAAGGAGAGCACTGATCAGAGATGCAGCCAAGAGGCCCATGGTGACTCTGGACCAAATGCAGAGATCCACAGCTCAGGTGGGGGAATCTGTCCACAGGACAACTATTAGTCGTGCACTGCACAAATGTGGTCTTTATGGAAGAGTGGCAAGAAGAAAGCCATTGTTAAAAGAAAACCATAAAAAGTCCCAGTTTGCCAGAAGCCATGTTGGGGACACAGCGAACATGTGGAACAAGGCGCTTTGGTCACATGAGACCAAAATTGAACTTTCTGGCCAAAATGCAAAACACTGTGTGGTGCTGAGAATTAACACTGCACATCACTCTGAACACACCATCCCCACTGTCAAAGATAAGACAAGATAAGATAAGATAAGATAAGATAAGATAAGATAAGATAAGATAAGATCGTGTTTATTTGTCACATGCACAGTTATACACAGTACAATGCACAGTGAAATGTATTTTGTACCTGCAACCATATATACAAACACAAATAAATAAGAAGAATAAAAATAAAAATAAGTAATCCACACTATACACTATACTCTATATACTATACACTATACACACTTTTACATGTAATTATAGATTATAATATTTACATTGTGCAATAATGGTCCAGTTAGGGCTCAGAGTTGAGCAGACGGATGGCTTGTGGGTAAAAACTCTTCTTGAACCTTTCAGTCTTAGTCCTCAGGCAGCGGTAACGCCGGCCTGATGGGAGCAGGGAGAAGAGAGAGTGTCCGGGGTGGCTGGGCTGTTTTAGGATCTTCATGGCCCTCTGCCTGCACTGCTTGGTGTAAATGTCCTGCAGGTTGGGGAGGGTGGTTCTGATGGTCCGTTCAGCTGAATGAACCACCCTTTTTACAGCCATGAAGTCCTGCTTAGTGCAGTTTCCCATCCAGGTGGTGATGCTCCCACGCATGATGCTCTCGATGGTGCAGGTGTAAAAGTTCCTGAGCACCTTGAGTGGGAGCTTGAAGTCTCTCAGCCGCCTGAGGAGGTAGAGACGCTGTCTGGCCTTCTTCACAGTGATGTTAATGTGATGAGTCCAGGACAGGTCCTGTGAGATGGTCACTCCCAGGTATTTGAAAGTGTCCACTCTTTCCACCTCAGCACCACTGATGACAAGTTCCTTCGTTTTGCTGACATTGAGCAGGAGGTGGTTCTCCTGGCACCAGTTCTCCAGGTGGGAGACCTCTCTCCTGTAGGCTGTCTCTTCATTGTGGGAGATTAGTCCCACAAAAGCAGTGTTGTCAGCAAACTTGATGATGACATTGGACTCTGACGTGGCCTCGCAGTCATGGGTGTGCAGTGAGTACAGCAGAGGTGGTGTACTATGGTGGTGGCAGCATCATGCTCTGGGGCTGCTTCTCTTCGGCAGGGACAGGGAAGTTGGTCAGAGTTGATGGGAAGATGGATGGAGCCAAATACAGGGCACTCTTGGAGGAAAACCTGCTGGAGTCTGCAAAAGACTTGAGACTGGGGCGGAGGTTCACCTTCCAGCAGGACAATGACCCTAAACATAAAGCCAGGGCTACAATGGAATGGTTTAAAACCAAACATATTCATGTGTTAGAACGGCCCAGTCAAAGTCCAGACCTAAACCCAATCCAGAATTTGTGGCAAGATCTGAAAACTGCTGTTCACAAACGCTCTCCATCTAATCTGACTGAGCTTGAGCTGCTTTGCAAAGAAGAATGGGCAAAAATTTCAGTCACTAGATGTGCAAAGCTGGTTGAGACATACCCTAAAAGACCTGCAGCTGTAACTGCAGCAAAAGGTGGTTCCACAAAGTATTGACTCAGGGGGGCTCAATACTTTTGCACATCGCACTTTTCAGTTTTTTATTTGTAAAAAATGTTTTGAATCATGTATAATTTTCTTTCCACTTCACAATTGTATACCACTTTGTGTTTGTCTTTCACATTAAATTCCAGTGAAATACATTTATGTTTGTGGCTGTAATGTGACAAAATATGGAAAAGGTCAAGGGGTATGAATACTTTTGCAAGCCACTGTAATTTGGATTTTAGTCCTGACTGTAGTCTGGATTTCAGGCCTGATTTAAGTACAAATTTCGGTGCAGAGTTTAGTCTCTCTTTACAGTTCTGATTTTAGTGCTTAATTTAATCTTGTTTACCCCTGGATTCATTTAAATTTATTCTTTATTTTAATCCTGATTTTAGTCATGATTTCAGCGCTGTGTATTTCCTGTATTTAATTTATTTTGGTTTAGTATAGAAAACAGTGGGAAACACAGGTCTGTCCCAACATTTAGGGATGTGATTATTTTTCTTAAAATGGTATATTTTTTCATTTCAGCGGTGGCTCTAGCTCAGGAGGTAGAGCAGGTCAACTACTAATTAAAAGGTTGGTGGTTCGAATGCTGGCTGCTCCAGTCTGCATGCCAAAGTACCCTTAGGCAAGATACTGAACCCCGAGCTGCTCCTGATGCATTTGTAGCCCCAATTTTAGTTCTTAATTTAGTCTCAGATAGTCTTGAATTAAGTTTACAGTATTTTTGACTGTAACCAACCATGCCCACAGAGGGGGGAATTTGGTATTGTTTTTGGTATGTCTGCCTCTTAACAATATACATTAAAACTACCAGTCCAATTCATACATATTTGCACAAAAGATGAAATTTTTGCCATAATTAGGTCAGAGGTCAAGTTTTCTGAAAATCTTGTGAACATGATAACTTGAGAGCAATATCACCTAGGATGTTCAAATTAACACCATAGATGCATCTACCAAAAATCTCAGATGAGTTTGAATCTCAGTGACTTGACTTCAATGTAACGGTCAAAGGAAAATTATAGGCATGGACAGTAAGGCATGTGTGTTATCTCAGTGATTCAGTGTTTGAACAGTGACACATCTGACGGACAATGTTCAGATCAGCAAAAACGTCTGCCGGGGCAAGGCTGGTTATTTGTAAATTCAATTTAAAGTATTTGTGATTTAGTCCTGAGTTTAAACACTGAATTTAGTGATGATTTTAATGTTAACCCTTAGTTTAGTCCTGGTTTCAGTGCTGAGTTTAATACCTGATGAACCCTGCTGCAGAGATGTTGCTTACCTGGGGGGCAGAGGTCCACAGAGGGCAGCACAGCAGTTGGTCAGGATGTTCCCGTAGCTGTAGGGGTTGTAGTTATCCTTCCCTCGCTTGGTGGACCAAGACCCTTTAATCTGGACCAGATCAGAACAGGGACATATCAGAGAACTGGTGCTTCATTTCATCAACTGAATTCCATTCAGTTTTATTTATACAGTGCCAAATTACAACAGTCGCCTCAAGGCGCTTTATATTGTAAGATAAAGACCCTACAATAATTACACAGAAAACCCAACAGTCAAAATGACCTCCTATGAACAAGCATTTGGCGACAGTGGGAAGGAAAAACTCCAACAGGAGTGGGAAGAAAACTCCGGCAGAACCAGGCTCAGGGAGGGGCAGTCATGTACTGTGACCAGCTGGGGCTGAGGGGAGTGACAGGACAAAAGACATGCTATGGAAGACAGCCAGAGATTAATAATAACTAATGACTGAGTGCAGAGTGGGGTTTAAATAGAGTAAACAGAGATGAATGAAAAGAAACACTCAGTGCACAGGGTTCTACCACAAATTTAGGACCGACGCAGAACTCTAAATCAGGCACT
>NW_022060209.1:0-32757 GCF_007364275.1 Archocentrus centrarchus
TTCTAAGAATTCTAAGAATTGTCACAACAAAAGAAGAATTCCACAACACACTGAGAATTCTAAGATCAAAGCCAGTATTCAGAGATCATATTCAGAATTGTGAGAACAATTTCTTAATTCTAGCAGTGCACTGAGAATTCTAATATAAAAAAGCTAGTATTAAAGAAGATCAAATTAAGAATTGTCACAACAAAGGAAGAATTCTACCAACACACTGAGAATTCTAAACTTCTAAGAACTCTACGAATTGTCACAACAAAGGGAGAATTCTACCAACACATTGGAATTCTAAGCGTCTTAGAATTTTAACAATTGTCACAACAAAGGAAGAATTCTACCAACACACTGAGAATTCTAAACTTCTAAGAACTCTACGAATTGTCACAACAAAGGGAGAATTCTACCAACACATTGAGAATTCTAAGCGTCTTAGAATTTAACAATTGTCACAACAAAGGAAGAATTCTACCAACACATTAAGAATTCTAAGCTTCTAAGAATTCCAAGAATTGTCACAACAAAGGAAGAATTCTACCAACACATTGCGAATTCTAAGCTTATAAGAATTCTAAGAATTGTAACAACAAAGGAAGAATTCTACCAACAACTGAATTCTAAGCTCAAAGCCAGTATTCAAAGATCGTATTCAGAATGTGAGAACAATGTCTTAATTCTAGCAGTGCACTGAGACTTTTAATATCAAAGGTAGTATTAAAGAAAGATCAAATTAAGAATTGTCACAACAAGAAAGAATTCTACCAACACATTGAGAATTCGAAAGTTCTAAGAATATTCTAAGATTGTCACAACAAAGGAAGAATTCTACCAACACATTGAGAATTCTGTGCTTCTAAGAATTCTAAGAATTATCACAACAAAGGAAGAATTCTACCAACACATTGAGAATTCTAAGCTTCTTAGAATTCTAAGAATTGTCACAACAAAAGAAGAATACTACCAACACACTGAGAATTCTAAGCTCAAAGCCAGTATTCAAAGATCATATTCAGAATTTTGAGAACAATGTCTTAATTCTAGCAGTGCACTGAGAGTTCTAATATAAAAAGCTAGTATTAAAGAAAGATCAATTAAGAATTGTCACAACAAACAAAGAATTCTACAACACATTGAGAATTCTAAGGTTCTAAGAATATTCTAAGAATTGTCACAACAAAGAAAGAATTCTACAAACACATTGAGAATTCTATGCTTCTAAGAATTCTAAGAATTATCACAACAAAGGAAGAATTCTACCAACACATTGAGAATTCTAAGCTTCTAAGAATTCTAAGAATTGTCACAACAAAAGAAGAATTCTAGCAACACACTGAGAATTCTAAGATCAAAGCCAGTATTCAGAGATCATATTCAGAATTGTGAGAACAATGTCTTAATTCTAGCAGTGCACTGAGAATTCTAATATAAAAAGCTAGTATTAAGAAAGATCAAATTAAGAATTGTCACAACAAAGGAAGAATTCTACCAACACACTGAGAATTCTAAACTTCTAAGAACTCTACGAATTGTCACAACAAAGAAAGAATTCTACCAACACATTAAGAATTCTAAGCTTCTAAGAATTCCAAGAATTGTCACAACAAAGGAAGAATTCTACCAACACATTAAGAATTCCAAGCTTCTAAGAATTCCAAGAATTGTCACAACAAAGGAAGAATTCTACCAACACAATGCGAATTCTAAGCTTCTAAGAATTCTAAGAATTGTCACAACAAAGGAAGAATTCTACCAAACACTGAGAATTCTAAGCTCAAAGCCAGTCAAAGATCGTATTCAGAATTGTTAGAACAATGTCTTAATTCTAGCAGTGCACTGAGACTTTTAATATCAAAGGTAGTATTAAAGAAAGATCAAATTAAGAATTGTCACAACAAAGAAAGAATTCGACCAACACATTGAGAATTCGAAAGTTCTAAGAATATTCTAAGAATTGTCACAACAAAGGAAGAATTCTACCAACACATTGCGAATTCTAAGCTTCTAAGAATTCTAAGAATTGTCACAAAAAGGAAGAATTCTACCAACACACTGAGAATTCTAAGCATCTTAGAATTTTAACAATTGTCACAACCAAGGGAGAATTCTACCAACACATTGCGAATTCTAAGCTTCTAAGAATCCAAGAATTGTCACACACCAAGGAAGAATTCTACCAACAGACTGAGAATTCTAAGCTCAAAGCCAGTATCAAAGATCATATTCAGAATTTTGAGAACAATGTCTTAATTCTAGCAGTGCACTGAGAGTTCTAATATAAAAAGCTAGTATTAAAGAAAGATCAAATTAAGAATTGTCACAAACAAACAAAGAATTCTACCAACACATTGAGAATTCTAAGGTTCTAAGAATATTCTAAGAATTGTCACAACAAAGAAAGAATTCTACAAACACAATGAGAATTCTATGCTTCTAAGAATTCTAAGAATTATCACAACAAAAGAAGAATTCTACCAAACACATTGAGAATTCTAAGCTTCTAAAATTCTAAGAATTGTCACAACAAAAGAGAATTCCACCAACACATGAGAATTCTAAGATCAAAGCCAGTATTCAGAGATCTATTCAGAATTGTGAGAACAATGTCTTAATTCTAGCAGTGCACTGAGAATTCTAATATAAAAAAGCTAGTATTAAAGAAAGATCAATTAAGAATTGTCACAACAAGGAAGAATTCAACCAACACACTGAGAATTCTAAACTTCTAAGAACTCTACGAATTGTCACAACAAAGGGAGAATTCTACCAACACATTGAGAATTCTAAGCGTCTTAGAATTTTAACAATTGTCACAACAAAGGAAGAATTCTACCAACACACTGAGAATTCTAAGCGTCTTAGAATTTTAACAATTGTCACAACAAAGGAAAAATTCTACCAACACATTGAGAATTCTAAACTTCTAAGATTCTAAGAATTGTCACAACCAAGGAGAATTCTACCAACACATTGCGAATTCTAAGCTTCTAAGATTCCAAGAATTGTCACAACCAAGAAGAAGTCTACCAACACACTGAGAATTCTAAGCGCAAAGCCAGTATTCAAAGATCAATATCAGAATTGTGAGAACAATGTCTTAATTCTAGCAGTGCACTCAGAGTTTTAATATCAAAGCTAGTATTAAAGAAAGATCAAATTAAGAATTGTCACAACAAAGGAAAAAGTGTATCAACACATTGAGAATTCTCACAACAAAGGAAAAATTCTACTAACACATTGAGAATTCTAAACGTCTTAGAATTTTAACAATTGTCACAACAAAGGAAGAATTCTACCAACACATTAAAAATTCAAAGCATCTTAGAATTTTAACAATTGTCACAACAAAGAAAGAATTCTACCAACACATTGCGAATTCTAAGCTTCTAAGAATTCTAAGAATTGTCACAACAAAGGAAGAATTCTACCAACACATTCAGATTCTAAGCTCAAATCCAGTATTAAGAGATCATATTCAGAACTGTGAGAACAATGTATTAATTCTAGCAGTGCACTGAGAGTTCTAATATCAAATCTAGTATTAAAGAAAGATCAAATTAAGAATTGTCACAATAAAGGAAAAATTCTATCAACACATTGAGAATTCTAAGCTTCTAAGAATTCTAAGAATTGTCACAACAAAGGAAGAATTCTACCAACACACTGAGAATTCTAAGCATCTTAGAATTTTAACAATTGTCACAACAAAGGAAAAATTCTACCAACACATTGAGAATTCTTAAACTTCTAAGATTTCTAAGAATTGTCACAACCAAGGAAGAATTCTACCAACACATTGCGAATTCTAAGCTTCTAAGAATTCCAAGAATTGTCACAACCAAGGAAGAAGTCTACCAACACACTGAGAATTCTAAGCGCAAAGCCAGTATTCAAAGATCAATATCAGAATTGTGAGAACAATGTCTTAATTCTAGCAGTGCACTCAGAGTTTTAATATCAAAGCTAGTATTAAAGAAAGATCAAATTAAGAATTGTCACAACAAAGGAAAAAGTGTATCAACACATTGAGAATTCTCACAACAAAGGAAAAATTCTACTAACCATTGAGAATTCTAAACGTCTTAGAATTTTAACAATTGTCACAACAAAGGAAGAATTCTACCAACACATTAAAATTCAAAGCATCTTAGAATTTTAACAATTGTCACAACAAAGAAAGAATTCTACCAACACATTGCGAATTCTAAGCTTCTAAGAATTCTAAGAATTGTCACAACAAAGAAGAATTCTACCAACACATTCAGAATTCTAAGCTCAAATCCAGTATTAAGAGATCATATTCAGAACTGTGGAGAACAATGTATTAATTCTAGCAGTGCACTGAGAGTTCTAATATCAAAGCTAGTATTAAGAAAGATCAAATTAAGAATTGTCACAATAAAGGAAAAATTCTATCAACACATTGAGAATTCTAAGCTTCTAAGAATTCTAAGAATTGTCACAACAAAGGAAGAATTCTACCAACACACTGAGAATTCTAAGCATCTTAGAATTTTAAACAATGTCACACAAAGGAAAAATTCTACCAACACATTGAGAATTCTAAACTTCTAAGATTTCTAAGAATTGTCACAACCAAGGGAGAATTCTACCAACACATTGAGAATTCTAAGCTTCTAAGAATTCCAAGAATGTCACAACCAAGGAAGAATTCTACCAACACACTGAGAATTCTAAGCTCAAAGCCAGTATTCAAAGATCATATTCAGAATTTTGAGAAAAAAGTCTAAATTCTAGCAGTGCACTGAGAGTTCTAATATAAAAAGCTAGTAGTATTAAAGAAAGATCAAATTAAGAATTGTCACAACAAACAAAGAATTCTACCAACACATTGAGAATTCTAAGGTTCTAAGAATATTCTAAGAATTGTCACAACAAAGAAAGAATTCTACAAACACATTGAGAATTCTATGCTTCTAAGAATTCTAAGAATTATCACAACAAAGGAAGAATTCTACCAACACAATGAGAATTCTAAGCTTCTAAGAATTCTAAGAATTGTCACAAAAAAAGAAGAATTCTACCAACACACTGAGAATTCTAAGATCAAAGCCAGTATTCAGAGATCATATTCAGAATTGTGAGAACAATGTCTTAATTCTAGCAGTGCACTGAGAATTCTAATATAAAAAAGCTAGTATTAAAGAAAGATCAAATTAAGAATTGTCACAACAAAGGAAGAATTCAACCAACACACTGAGAATTCTAAACTTCTAAGAACTCTACGAATTGTCACAACAAAGGGAGAATTCTACCAACACATTGAGAATTCTAAGCTTCTTAGAATTTTAACAATTGTCACAACAAAGGAAGAATTCTACCAACACACTGAGAATTCTAAGCGTCTTAGAATTTTAACAATTGTCACAACAAAGGAAAAATTCTACCAACACATTGAGAATTCTAAACTTCTAAGATTTCTAAGAATTGTCACAACCAAGTGAGAATTCTACCAACACATTGCGAATTCTAAGCTTCTAAGAATTCCAAGAATTGTCACAACCAAGGAAGAAGTCTACCAACACACTGAGAATTCTAAGCGCAAAGCCAGTATTCAAAGATCAATATCAGAATTGTGAGAACAATGTCTTAATTCTAGCAGTGCACTCAGAGTTCTAATATCAAAGCTAGTATTAAAGAAGATCAAATTAAGAATTGTCACAACAAAGGAAGAATTCTACCAACACACTGAGAATTCTAAGCTCAAAGCCAGTATTCAAAGATCATATTCAGAATTTTGAGAACAATGTCTTAATTCTAGCAGTGCACTGAGAGTTCTAATATAAAAAGCTAGTATTAAAGAAAGATCAAATTAAGAATTGTCACAACAAACAAAGAATTCTACCAACACATTGAGAATTCTAAGGTTCTAAGAATATTCTAAGAATTGTCACAACAAAGAAAGAATTCTACAAACACATTGAGAATTCTATGCTTCTAAGAATTCTAAGAATTATCACAACAAAGGAAGAATTCTACCAACACATTGAGAATTCTAAGCTTCTAAGAATTCTAAGAATTGTCACAACAAAAGAAGAATTCCACCAACACACTGAGAATTCTAAGATCAAAGCCAGTATTCAGAGATCATATTCAGAATTGTGAGAACAATGTCTTAATTCTAGCAGCGCACTGAGAATTCTAATATAAAAAAGCTAGTATTAAAGAAAGATCAAATTAAGAATTGTCACAACAAAGGAAGAATTCTACCAACACACTGAGAATTCTAAACTTCTAAGAACTCTACGAATTGTCACAACAAAGGGAGAATTCTACCAACACATTGAGAATTCTAAGCGTCTTAGAATTTTAACAATTGTCACAACAAAGGAAGAATTCTACCAACACATTCAGAATTCTAAGCTCAAATCCAGTATTAAGAGATCATATTCAGAACTGTGAGAACAATGTATTAATTCTAGCAGTGCACTGAGACTTTTAATATCAAAGGTAGTATTAAAAAAAAGATCAAATTAAGAATTGTCACAACAAAGAAAGAATTCTACCAACACATTGAGAATTCGAAAGTTCTAAGAATATTCTAAGAATTGTCACAACAAAGGAAGAATTCTACCAACACATTGAGAATTCTATGCTTCTAAGAATTCTAAGAATTATCACAACAAAGGAAGAATTCTACCAACACATTGAGAATTCTAAGCTTCTTAGAATTCTAATAATTGTCACAACAAAAGAAGAATTCTACCAACACACTGAGAATTCTAAGCTCAAAGCCAGTATTCGAAGATCATATTCAGAATTGTGAGAACAATGTCTTAATTCTAGCAGTGCACTGAGAGTTTTAATATCAAAGCTAGTATTAAAGAAAGATCAAATTAAGAATTGTCACAACAAAGGAAAAAGTGTATCAACACATTGAGAATTCTCACAACAAAGGAAAAATTCTACTAACACATTAAAAATTCAAAGCATCTTAGAATTTTAACAATTGTCACAACAAAGGAAGAATTCTACCAACACACTGAGAATTCTAAACTTCTAAGAACTCTACGAATTGTCACAACAAAGGGAGAATTCTACCAACACATTGAGAATTCTAAGCGTCTTAGAATTTTAACAATTGTCACAACAAAGGAAGAATTCTACCAACACATTAAGAATTCTAAGCTTCTAAGAATTCCAAGAATTGTCACAACAAAGGAAGAATTCTACCAACACATTGCGAATTCTAAGCTTCTAAGAATTCTAAGAATTGTCACAACAAAGGAAGAATTCTACCAACACACTGAGAATTCTAAGCTCAAAGCCAGTATTCAAAGATCGTATTCAGAATTGTGAGAACAATGTCTTAATTCTAGCAGTGCACTGAGACTTTTAATATCAAAGGTAGTATTAAAGAAAGATCAAATTAAGAATTGTCACAACAAAGAAAGAATTCGACCAACACATTGAGAATTCGAAAGTTCTAAGAATATTCTAAGAATTGTCACAACAAAGGAAGAATTCTACCAACACATTGAGAATTCTATGCTTCTAAGAATTCTAAGAATTATCACAACAAAAGAAGAATTCTACCAACACATTGAGAATTCTAAGCTTCTTAGAATTCTAAGAATTGTCACAACAAAAGAAGAATTCTACCAACACACTGAGAATTCTAAGCTCAAAGCCAGTATTCGAAGATCATATTCAGAATTGTGAGAACAATGTCTTAATTCTAGCAGTGCACTGAGAGTTTTAATATCAAAGCTAGTATTAAAGAAAGATCAAATTAAGAATTGTCACAACAAAGGAAAAAGTGTATCAACACATTGAGAATTCTCACAACAAAGGAAAAATTCTACTAACACATTGAGAATTCTAAACGTCTTAGAATTTTAACAATTGTCACAACAAAGGAAGAATTCTACCAACACATTAAAATTCAAAGCATCTTAGAATTTTAACAATTGTCACAACAAAGAAAGAATTCTACCAACACATTGCGAATTCTAAGCTTCTAAGAATTCTAAGAATTGTCACAACAAAGGAAGAATTCTACCAACACATTCAGAATTCTAAGCTCAAATCCAGTATTAAGAGATCATATTCAGAACTGTGAGAACAATGTATTAATTCTAGCAGTGCACTGAGAGTTCTAATATCAAAGCTAGTATTAAAGAAAGATCAAATTAAGAATTGTCACAATAAAGGAAAAATTCTATCAACACATTGAGAATTCTAAGCTTCTAAGAATTCTAAGAATTGTCACAACAAAGGAAGAATTCTACCAACACACTGAGAATTCTAAGCATCTTAGAATTTTAACAATTGTCACAACAAAGGAAAAATTCTACCAACACATTGAGAATTCTAAACTTCTAAGATTTCTAAGAATTGTCACAACCAAGGGAGAATTCTACCAACACATTGCGAATTCTAAGCTTCTAAGAATTCCAAGAATTGTCACAACCAAGGAAGAATTCTACCAACAGACTGAGAATTCTAAGCTCAAAGCCAGTATTCAAAGATCATATTCAGAATTTTGAGAACAATGTCTTAATTCTAGCAGTGCACTGAGAGTTCTAATATAAAAAGCTAGTATTAAAGAAAGATCAAATTAAGAATTGTCACAACAAACAAAGAATTCTACCAACACAATGAGAATTCTAAGGTTCTAAGAATATTCTAAGAATTGTCACAACAAAGAAAGAATTCTACAAACACATTGAGAATTCTATGCTTCTAAGAATTCTAAGAATTATCACAACAAAGGAAGAATTCTACCAACACATTGAGAATTCTAAGCTTCTAAGAATTCTAAGAATTGTCACAACAAAAGAAGAATTCCACCAACACACTGAGAATTCTAAGATCAAAGCCAGTATTCAGAGATCATATTCAGAATTGTGAGAACAATGTCTTAATTCTAGCAGTGCACTGAGAATTCTAATATAAAAAAGCTAGTATTAAAGAAAGATCAAATTAAGAATTGTCACAACAAAGGAAGAATTCAACCAACACACTGAGAATTCTAAACTTCTAAGAACTCTACGAATTGTCACAACAAAGGGAGAATTCTACCAACACATTGAGAATTCTAAGCGTCTTAGAATTTTAACAATTGTCACAACAAAGGAAGAATTCTACCAACACACTGAGAATTCTAAGCGTCTTAGAATTTTAACAATTGTCACAACAAAGGAAAAATTCTACCAACACATTGAGAATTCTAAACTTCTAAGATTTCTAAGAATTGTCACAACCAAGGGAGAATTCTACCAACACATTGCGAATTCTAAGCTTCTAAGAATTCCAAGAATTGTCACAACCAAGGAAGAAGTCTACCAACACACTGAGAATTCTAAGCGCAAAGCCAGTATTCAAAGATCAATATCAGAATTGTGAGAACAATGTCTTAATTCTAGCAGTGCACTCAGAGTTCTAATATCAAAGCTAGTATTAAAGAAAGATCAAATTAAGAATTGTCACAACAAAGGAAGAATTCTACCAACACACTGAGAATTCTAAGCTCAAAGCCAGTATTCAAAGATCATATTCAGAATTTTGAGAACAATGTCTTAATTCTAGCAGTGCACTGAGAGTTCTAATATAAAAAGCTAGTATTAAAGAAAGATCAAATTAAGAATTGTCACAACAAACAAAGAATTCTACCAACACATTGAGAATTCTAAGGTTCTAAGAATATTCTAAGAATTGTCACAACAAAGAAAGAATTCTACAAACACATTGAGAATTCTATGCTTCTAAGAATTCTAAGAATTATCACAACAAAGGAAGAATTCTACCAACACATTGAGAATTCTAAGCTTCTAAGAATTCTAAGAATTGTCACAACAAAAGAAGAATTCCACCAACACACTGAGAATTCTAAGATCAAAGCCAGTATTCAGAGATCATATTCAGAATTGTGAGAACAATGTCTTAATTCTAGCAGTGCACTGAGAGTTATAATATAAAAAGCTAGTATTAAAGAAAGATCAAATTAAGAATTGTCACAACAAAGGAAGAATTCTACCAACACACTGAGAATTCTAAACTTCTAAGAACTCTACGAATTGTCACAACAAAGGGAGAATTCTACCAACACATTGAGAATTCTAAGCGTCTTAGAATTTTAACAATTGTCACAACAAAGGAAGAATTCTACCAACACATTAAGAATTCTAAGCTTCTAAGAATTCCAAGAATTGTCACAACAAAGGAAGAATTCTACCAACACATTGCGACTTCTAAGCTTCTAAGTATTCTAAAAATTGTCACAACAAAAGAAGAATTCTACCAACACACTGAGAATTCTAAGCTCAAAGCCAGTATTCGAAGATCATATTCAGAATTGTGAGAACAATGTCTTAATTCTAGCAGTGCACTGAGAGTTTTAATATCAAAGCTAGTATTAAAGAAAGATCAAATTAAGAATTGTCACAACAAAGGAAAAAGTGTATCAACACATTGAGAATTCTCACAACAAAGGAAAAATTCTACTAACACATTGAGAATTCTAAACGTCTTAGAATTTTAACAATTGTCACAACAAAGGAAGAATTCTACCAACACATTAAAAATTCAAAGCATCTTAGAATTTTAACAATTGTCACAACAAAGAAAGAATTCTACCAACACATTGCGAATTCTAAGCTTCTAAGAATTCTAAGAATTGTCACAACAAAGGAAGAATTCTACCAACACATTCAGAATTCTAAGCTCAAATCCAGTATTAAGAGATCATATTCAGAACTGTGAGAACAATGTATTAATTCTAGCAGTGCACTGAGAGTTCTAATATCAAAGCTAGTATTAAAGAAAGATCAAATTAAGAATTGTCACAATAAAGGAAAAATTCTATCAACACATTGAGAATTCTAAGCTTCTAAGAATTCTAAGAATTGTCACAACAAAGGAAGAATTCTACCAACACACTGAGAATTCTAAGCATCTTAGAATTTTAACAATTGTCACAACAAAGGAAAAATTCTACCAACACATTGAGAATTCTAAACTTCTAAGATTTCTAAGAATTGTCACAACCAAGGGAGAATTCTACCAACACATTGCGAATTCTAAGCTTCTAAGAATTCCAAGAATTGTCACAACCAAGGAAGAATTCTACCAACACACTGAGAATTCTAAGCTCAAAGCCAGTATTCAAAGATCATATTCAGAATTTTGAGAACAATGTCTTAATTCTAGCAGTGCACTGAGAGTTCTAATATAAAAAGCTAGTATTAAAGAAAGATCAAATTAAGAATTGTCACAACAAACAAAGAATTCTACCAACACATTGAGAATTCTAAGGTTCTAAGAATATTCTAAGAATTGTCACAACAAAGAAAGAATTCTACAAACACATTGAGAATTCTATGCTTCTAAGAATTCTAAGAATTATCACAACAAAGGAAGAATTCTACCAACACATTGAGAATTCTAAGCTTCTAAGAATTCTAAGAATTGTCACAACAAAAGAAGAATTCCACCAACACACTGAGAATTCTAAGATCAAAGCCAGTATTCAGAGATCATATTCAGAATTGTGAGAACAATGTCTTAATTCTAGCAGTGCACTGAGAATTCTAATATAAAAAAGCTAGTATTAAAGAAAGATCAAATTAAGAATTGTCACAACAAAGGAAGAATTCAACCAACACACTGAGAATTCTAAACTTCTAAGAACTCTACGAATTGTCACAACAAAGGGAGAATTCTACCAACACATTGAGAATTCTAAGCGTCTTAGAATTTTAACAATTGTCACAACAAAGGAAGAATTCTACCAACACACTGAGAATTCTAAGCGTCTTAGAATTTTAAGAATTGTCACAACAAAGGAAAATTCTACCAACACATTGAGAATTCTAAACTTCTAAGATTTCTAAGAATTGTCACAACCAAGGGAGAATTCTACCAACACATTGCGAATTCTAAGCTTCTAAGAATTCCAAGAATTGTCACAACCAAGGAAGAAGTCTACCAACACACTGAGAATTCTAAGCGCAAAGCCAGTATTCAAAGATCAATATCAGAATTGTGAGAACAATGTCTTAATTCTAGCAGTGCACTCAGAGTTCTAATATCAAAGCTAGTATTAAAGAAAGATCAAATTAAGAATTGTCACAACAAAGGAAGAATTCTACCAACACACTGAGAATTCTAAGCTCAAAGCCAGTATTCAAAGATCATATTCAGAATTTTGAGAACAATGTCTTAATTCTAGCAGTGCACTGAGAGTTCTAATATAAAAGCTAGTATTAAAGAAAGATCAAATTAAGAATTGTCACAACAAAGGAAGAATTCTACCAACACATTGAGAATTCTAAGGTTCTAAGAATATTCTAAGAATTGTCACAACAAAGGAAGAATTCTACAAACACATTGAGAATTCTATGCTTCTAAGAATTCTAAGAATTATCACAACAAAGGAAGAATTCTACCAACACATTGAGAATTCTAAGCTTCTAAGAATTCTAAGAATTGTCACAACAAAAGAAGAATTCTACCAACACACTGAGAATTCTAAGATCAAAGCCAGTATTCAGAGATCATATTCAGAATTGTGAGAACAATGTCTTAATTCTAGCAGCGCACTGAGAATTCTAATATAAAAAGCTAGTATTAAAGAAAGATCAAATTAAGAATTGTCACAACAAAGGAAGAATTCTACCAACACACTGAGAATTCTAAACTTCTAAGAACTCTACGAATTGTCACAACAAAGGGAGAATTCTACCAACACATTGAGAATTCTAAGCGTCTTAGAATTTTAACAATTGTAACAACAAAGGAAGAATTCTACCAACACATTGAGAATTCTAAGCTCAAATCCAGTATTAAGAGATCATATTCAGAACTGTGAGAACAATGTATTAATTCTAGCAGTGCACTGAGACTTTTAATATCAAAGGTAGTATTAAAAAAAAGATCAAATTAAGAATTGTCACAACAAAGAAAGAATTCTACCAACACATTGAGAATTCTAAAGTTCTAAGAATATTCTAAGAATTGTCACAACAAAGGAAGAATTCTACCAACACATTGAGAATTCTAAGCTTCTAAGAATTCTAAGAATTATCACAACAAAGGAAGAATTCTACCAACACATTGAGAATTCTAAGCTTCTTAGAATTCTAATAATTGTCACAACAAAAGAAGAATTCTACCAACACAATAAGAATTCTAAGCTCAAAGCCAGTATTCGAAGATCATATTCAGAATTGTGAGAACAATGTCTTAATTCTAGCAGTGCACTGAGAGTTTTAATATCAAAGCTAGTATTAAAGAAAGATCAAATTAAGAATTGTCACAAAAAAGGAAAAAAGTGTATCAACACATTGAGAATTCTCACAACAAAGGAAAAATTCTACTAACACATTAAAAATTCAAAGCATCTTAGAATTTTAACAATTGTCACAACAAAGGAAGAATTCTACCAACACATTAAGAATTCTAAGCTTCTAAGAATTCCAAGAATTGTCACAACAAAGGAAGAATTCTACCAACACATTGAGAATTCTAAGCTTCTAAGAATTCTAAGAATTGTCACAACAAAGGAAGAATTCTACCAACACATTCAGAATTCTAAGCTCAAATCCAGTATTAAGAGATCATATTCAGAACTGTGAGAACAATGTATTAATTCTAGCAGTGCACTGAGACTTTTAATATCAAAGATAGTATTAAAGAAAGATCAAATTAAGAATTGTCACAACAAAGAAAGAATTCTACCAACACATTGAGAATTCTATGCTTCTAAGAATTCTAAGAATTATCACAACAAAGGAAGAATTCTACCAACACATTGAGAATTCTAAGCTTCTAAGAATTCTAAGAATTGTCACAACAAAAGAAGAATTCTACCACACACTGAGAATTCTAAGCTCAAAGCCAGTATTCGAAGATCATATTCAGAATTGTGAGAACAATGTCTTAATTCTAGCAGTGCACTGAGAGTTTTAATATCAAAGCTAGTATTAAAGAAAGATCAAATTAAGAATTGTCACAACAAAGGAAAAAGTGTATCAACACATTGAGAATTCTCACAACAAAGGAAAAATTCTACTAACACATTGAGAATTCTAAACGTCTTAGAATTTTAACAATTGTCACAACAAAGGAAGAATTCTACCAACACATTAAAATTCAAAGCATCTTAGAATTTTAACAATTGTCACAACAAAGAAAGAATTCTACCAACACATTAAGAATTCTAAGCTTCTAAGAATTCCAAGAATTGTCACAACAAAGGAAGAAATCTACCAACACATTGCGAATTCTAAGCTTCTTAGAATTCTAATAATTGTCACAACAAAAGAAGAATTCTACCAACACACTGAGAATTCTAAGCTCAAAGCCAGTATTCGAAGATCATATTCAGAATTGTGAGAACAATGTCTTAATTCTAGCAGTGCACTGAGAGTTTTAATATCAAAGCTAGTATTAAAGAAGATCAAATTAAGAATTGTCACAACAAAGGAAAAAGTGTATCAACACATTGAGAATTCTCACAACAAGGAAAAATTCTACTAACACATTTATAATTCAAAGCATCTTAGAATTTTAACAATTGTCACAACAAAGGAAGAATTCTACCAACACATTAAGAATTCTAAGCTTCTAAGAATTCCAAGAATTGTCACAACAAAGAAAGAATTCTACCAACACATTGCGAATTCTAAGCTTCTAAGAATTCTAAGAATTGTCACAACAAAGGAAGAATTCTACCAACACATTCAGAATTCTAAGCTCAAATCCAGTATTAAGAGATCATATTCAGAACTGTGAGAACAATGTATTAATTCTAGCAGTGCACTGAGACTTTTAATATCAAAGATAGTATTAAAGAAAGATCAAATTAAGAATTGTCACAACAAAGAAGAATTCTACCAACACATTGAGAATTCTATGCTTCTAAGAATTCTAAGAATTATCACAACAAAGGAAGAATTCTACCAACACATGAGAATTCTAAGCTTCTAAGAATTCTAAGAATTGTCACAACAAAAGAAGAATTCTACCAACACACTGAGATTCTAAGCTCAAAGCCAGTATTCGAAGATCATATTCAGAATTGTGAGAACAATGTCTTAATTCTAGCAGTGCACTGAGAGTTTTAATATCAAAGCTAGTATTAAAGAAAGATCAAATTAAGAATTGTCACAACAAAGGAAAAAGTGTATCAACACATTGAGAATTCTCACAACAAAGGAAAAATTCTACTAACACATTGAGAATTCTAAACGTCTTAGAATTTTAACAATTGTCACAACAAAGGAAGAATTCTACCAACACATTAAAAATTCAAAGCATCTTAGAATTTTAACAATTGTCACAACAAAGAAAGAATTCTACCAACACATTAAGAATTCTAAGCTTCTAAGAATTCAAAGAATTGTCACAACAAAGGAAGAAATCTACCAACACATTGCGAATTCTAAGCTTCTAAGAGTTCTAAGAATTGTCACAACAAAGGAAGAATTCTACCAACACATTCAGAATTCTAAGCTCAAATCCAGTATTAAGAGATCATATTCAGAACTGTGAGAACAATGTATTAATTCTAGCAGTGCACTGAGAGTTCTAATATCAAAGCTAGTATTAAAGAAAGATCAAATTAAGAATTGTCACAATAAAGGAAAAATTCTATCAACACATTGAGAATTCTAAGCTTCTAAGAATTCTAAGAATTATCACAACAAAGGAAGAATTCTACCAACACATTGAGAATTCTAAGCTTCTAAGAATTCTAAGAATTGTCACAACAAAGGAAGAATTCCACCAACACACTGAGAATTCTAAGATCAAAGCCAGTATTCAGAGATCATATTCAGAATTGTGAGAACAATGTCTTAATTCTAGCAGTGCACTGAGAATTCTAATATAAAAAAGCTAGTATTAAAGAAAGATCAAATTAAGAATTGTCACAACAAAGGAAGAATTCTACCAACACACTGAGAATTCTAAACTTCTAAGAACTCTACGAATTGTCACAACAAAGGGAGAATTCTACCAACACATTGAGAATTCTAAGCTTCTTAGAATTTTAACAATTGTCACAACAAAGGAAGAATTCTACCAACACATTAAGAATTCTAAGCTTCTAAGAATTCCAAGAATTGTCACAACAAAGGAAGAATTCTACCAACACATTGCGAATTCTAAGCTTCTAAGTATTCTAAAAATTGTCACAACAAAGGAAGAATTCTACCAACACACTGAGAATTCTAAGCTCAAAGCCAGTATTCAAAGATCGTATTCAGAATTGTGAGAACAATGTCTTAATTCTAGCAGTGCACTGAGACTTTTAATATCAAAGGTAGTATTAAAGAAAGATCAAATTAAGAATTGTCACAACAAAGAAAGAATTCTACCAACACATTGAGAATTCGAAAGTTCTAAGAATATTCTAAGAATTGTCACAACAAAGGAAGAATTCTATCAACACATTGAGAATTCTATGCTTCTAAGAATTCTAAGAATTATCACAACAAAGGAAGAATTCTACCAACACATTGAGAATTCTAAGCTTCTAAGAATTCTAAGAATTGTCACAACAAAAGAAGAATTCCACCAACACACTGAGAATTCTAAGATCAAAGCCAGTATTCAGAGATCATATTCAGAATTGTGAGAACAATGTCTTAATTCTAGCAGTGCACTGAGAATTCTAATATAAAAAAGCTAGTATTAAAGAAAGATCAAATTAAGAATTGTCACAACAAAGGAAGAATTCTACCAACACACTGAGAATTCTAAACTTCTAAGAACTCTACGAATTGTCACAACAAAGGGAGAATTCTACCAACACATTGAGAATTCTAAGCGTCTTAGAATTTTAACAATTGTCACAACAAAGGAAGAATTTTACCAACACATTAAGAATTCTAAGCTTCTAAGAATTCCAAGAATTGTCACAACAAAGGAAGAATTCTACCAACACATTGCGAATTCTAAGCTTCTAAGAATTCTAAGAATTGTCACAACAAAGGAAGAATTCTACCAACACATTCAGAATTCTAAGCTCAAATCCAGTATTAAGAGATCATATTCAGAACTGTGAGAACAATGTATTAATTCTAGCAGTGCACTGAGACTTTTAATATCAAAGGTAGTATTAAAAAAAGATCAAATTAAGAATTGTCACAACAAAGAAAGAATTCTACCAACACATTGAGAATTCGAAAGTTCTAAGAATATTCTAAGAATTGTCACAACAAAGGAAGAATTCTACCAACACATTGAGAATTCTATGCTTCTAAGAATTCTAAGAATTATCACAACAAAGGAAGAATTCTACCAACACATTGAGAATTCTAAGCTTCTTAGAATTCTAAGAATTGTCACAACAAAAGAAGAATTCTACCAACACACTGAGAATTCTAAGCTCAAAGCCAGTATTCGAAGATCATATTCAGAATTGTGAGAACAATGTCTTAATTCTAGCAGTGCACTGAGAGTTTTAATATCAAAGCTAGTATTAAAGAAAGATCAAATTAAGAATTGTCACAACAAAGGAAAAAGTGTATCAACACATTGAGAATTCTCACAACAAAGGAAAAATTCTACTAACACATTAAAAATTCAAAGCATCTTAGAATTTTAACAATTGTCACAACAAAGGAAGAATTCTACCAACACATTAAGAATTCTAAGCTTCTAAGAATTCCAAGAATTGTCACAACAAAGGAAGAATTCTACCAACACATTGCGAATTCTAAGCTTCTAAGAATTCTAAGAATTGTCACAACAAAGGAAGAATTCTACCAACACATTCAGAATTCTAAGCTCAAATCCAGTATTAAGAGATCATATTCAGAACTGTGAGAACAATGTATTAATTCTAGCAGTGCACTGAGACTTTTAATATCAAAGATAGTATTAAAGAAAGATCAAATTAAGAATTGTCACAACAAAGAAAGAATTCTACCAACACATTGAGAATTCTATGCTTCTAAGAATTCTAAGAATTATCACAACAAAGGAAGAATTCTACCAACACATTGAGAATTCTAAGCTTCTTAGAATTCTAAGAATTGTCACAACAAAAGAAGAATTCTACCAACACACTGAGAATTCTAAGCTCAAAGCCAGTATTCGAAGATCATATTCAGAATTGTGAGAACAATGTCTTAATTCTAGCAGTGCACTGAGAGTTTTAATATCAAAGCTAGTATTAAAGAAAGATCAAATTAAGAATTGTCACAACAAAGGAAAAAGTGTATCAACACATTGAGAATTCTCACAACAAAGGAAAAATTCTACTAACACATTGAGAATTCTAAACGTCTTAGAATTTTAACAATTGTCACAACAAAGGAAGAATTCTACCAACACATTAAAAATTCAAAGCATCTTAGAATTTTAACAATTGTCACAACAAAGAAAGAATTCTACCAACACATTAAGAATTCTAAGCTTCTAAGAATTCCAAGAATTGTCACAACAAAGGAAGAATTCTACCAACACATTGAGAATTCTAAGCTTCTAAGAATTCTAAGAATTGTCACAACAAAGGAAGAATTCTACCAACACATTCAGAATTCTAAGCTCAAATCCAGTATTAAGAGATCATATTCAGAACTGTGAGAACAATGTATTAATTCTAGCAGTGCACTGAGAGTTCTAATATCAAAGCTAGTATTAAAGAAAGATCAAATTAAGAATTGTCACAATAAAGGAAAAATTCTATCAACACATTGAGAATTCTAAGCTTCTAAGAATTCTAAGAATTGTCACAACAAAGGAAGAATTCTACCAACACACTGAGAATTCTAAGCGTCTTAGAATTTTAACAATTGTCACAACAAAGGAAAAATTCTACCAACACATTGAGAATTCTAAACTTCTAAGATTTCTAAGAATTGTCACAACCAAGGGAGAATTCTACCAACACATTGCGAATTCTAAGCTTCTAAGAATTCCAAGAATTGTCACAACCAAGGAAGAAGTCTACCAACACACTGAGAATTCTAAGCGCAAAGCCAGTATTCAAAGATCAATATCAGAATTGTGAGAACAATGTCTTAATTCTAGCAGTGCACTCAGAGTTCTAATATCAAAGCTAGTATTAAAGAAAGATCAAATTAAGAATTGTCACAACAAAGGAAGAATTCTACCAACACACTGAGAATTCTAAGCTTCTAAGAATTCTAAGAACTCTAAGAATTGTCACAACAAAGGAAGAATTCTACCAACACATTGAGAATTCTAAGCTTCTAAGAATTCTAAGAATCCTAAGAATTGTCACAACAAAGGAAGAATTCTACCAACACACCGAGAATTTTAAGCTCAAAGCTAGTATTCAAAGATCATAATCAGAATTGTGAGAACATTGTCTTAATTCTAGCAGCGCACTGATAATTCTAATATCAAAGCTACTATTAATGGAAAAGTATATGGGAAACCTTCATCTCAAGAAAGTGCTAGTCTTTTTGGACGACATCATAGTGTTTTCCAGCTCACTGGAAGAACATGACTCCAGGCTTGTACACGTCTTCCAACAGTTAAGTGAGAATGGCTTGAAACTTTCTCCTTCCACGTGTCGCTTCTTTTAGACTTCTGTAAAGTACTTAGGCCATGTAGTCTCAAGCAATGGAGTCCAAACCGACCCAGAAAAGGTCACAGCACTTTGCACTTGGCCAAGACCTCAGACCCTCAAGGAGCTCAAATCATTTTTAGGCTTTGCAGGGTACTACCGAAGGTTTGTCCAAGATTTCGCTAAGCTTGTCAAGCCCCTAAAAAATCTCACTGGAGGCTACCCTCCTGCAAGGAAGGGGAGAATTGTTGAACCCTGCCCTGAGGGGTACTACAACCCCAAAGTGCCCTTGACAAACAGGTGGACCCCCGAGTGTCAGCAAGCCTTTGAGCAAATTATTGAGAAACTCACTACTGCCCCAGTACTCGGATTTGCTAATCCAGAGTTACCATATATTCTACATACTGATGCAAGCACCACTGGTCTGGGGGCAGCCCTTTACCAGGAACAAGAGGGTGAGATGCGAGTTATTGCCTACGCGAGCCGAGGGCTCTCACCCAGTGAAAAGCGATACCCCGCACATAAGCTAGAATTCTTAGCTTTAAAATGGTCAGTGGTGGAAACGTTTCAAGACTATCTTTATGGTACAACATTCACTGTCATAATGGACAGTAATCCGTTAACCTACGTGCTGAAGTCAGCAAAACTAGATGCAGCCAGTTACTGCTGGTTGGCAGTTCTCTCAACCTTCAGCTTCAATATTAAATACCATGCTGGTAAAAGCAACCAAGATGCTGATGGTCTTTCCAGACATCCTCATGACAGTCTGAGTGATGACTATGCATCTCTGAAGGAGAGAGAGAGGTTGAAACAGTTTACATCTCACCATCTGGCAACATCACCTAGCCAGGAAGTTCTTTCAGCTAACACAATAAATGTTTTGTGCCACCGCCATCTGTTAGGCCAAGCTGAAAACTTATCTTCTATCTCTTTGGTAGAATCCCTTGCCATTCATATAGATGCAGTACCTGATCTTTATGCAAGTGAAGAAATGCTAGGCTGTACCATCATACCAGCTTACACAGAGAAAGAACTCCGACAACTTCAGCAATCTGATCCAGTTATCAAAACTGTCATCAGTCTAATACAAGCTGTGGAAACCTCCACTGCCGACTCTCGCTCTGATTCCCTCTACCTTAAGCTTATGCTTAAAGAATGGAAACGGCTTACTTTGAGAGATGGTCTACTGTACCAAGCCCGTCAGTCCGAAGGTGACATCAACTATCAGTTTGTTGCCCCTACTTCTTTAAGATCTACCATCCTCACGTGTCTCCATGATGATATGGGGCACATGGGTCTTGAAAGAACACTTGACCTTGTCAGATCCAGGTTTTATTGGCCTAGAATGGCGCTGGATGTGGAGCAAAAAATAAAATCCTGTGGTCAATGTGTCCGAAGGAAGACACCCCCTGAGAAAAGTGCACCTCTCATAAACATCCAAACTCGCCCCATGGAACTTGTGTGCATGGACTATTTGTCTCTAGAGCCAGACAGTCACAACACTAAAGATATCTTGGTCATAACTGACCATTTTACCAAATATGCTGTGGCTATACCCACAAAGGATCAGAAGGCTACCACAGTCGCGAAGAGTTTATGGGAGCAGTTTTTTGTGCACTATGGGTTTCCTGAGTGCCTGCTGAGTGATCAAGGCAGAGATTTCGAGTCTCAGCTAATTAAAGAACTCTGTGCTCTAGTTGGCATTACAAAAGTCCACACAAGTCCCCATCATCCAAGAGGGAATCCGGTTAAAAGGTTCAACCGAACCCTTCTTTCCATGCTGGGAACCTTAAAGAACAAGGACAAAAGTCACTGGCTTGATTATGTAAAACCACTAACACACGCCTACAACTCCACTAAGAATGAGGTGACTGGGTATAGTCCATATGAGTTGATGTTTGGGTGCTAGCCCAGGCTCCCAATTGACATCTCATTCCACTTGCCTGTCAAAGATGGTTCTCCAAAATCCCACTCTCAGTATGTGGAAAATTTAAAAGCACGCCTGGCGGAGAGTTATCAGATAGCCACCAAGAACTCACAAAAGGTTGCTGATCGAAACAAGCGTCGCTTTGATAAAATGGTGAGAGAATCAACCTTGGAAACCGGTGATCAAGTCCTAGTCAGAAACCTTCATCTGCATAATAAACACAAGCTTGCAGATAAGTGGGAGCCAACAGTATACAGAGTCCTCACCAAAGTGTCAGACTTACCTGTGTACGTTGTGGAGCCTATCACTGGAGACGGCCCCATGAGAACCTTGCATAGGGACCACTTACTCCCTTGTGGTAACCTATGTGAAGAAGAAGAAATCTGAACCTAAGCCTCGCCGACCAAAAACGAGACGCAGTTCACCTCAAACCCATGAGAAAAATTCTGACTCTGATGATGAATTACCTTGTACCATTCACTTACCTGTCACCCATGAGGAAAGGTACACTGAAGTATGTGAAATCCCACGACCATCACCTGTCAGTCATTCAACGTTTCAAACTCATCCTTACCAATCTGAGCTTCAAGTCTCTGACTTACCTGCAGACTCTATTCTGACATCCCTGCCCTGTGAACCGACAGTTGAGCAAAATCCAAATAGTGGAAATCTACCGGATATGACAAATGTAAATGTAAACCCATTTGACGTGAGAACAGGAAATGGAAACCTACTGGAAATACCAACTGACGACACAAGCTTACCGGAAGTGACACATGAAACCCCCATAAATGAGGAAATTCAACAAGATGCCAATTCAGCCAATGTTTTTCCTTCTGAGACCCTTGAGGAAGGAGATGGCGCTGGTGAGGTCAGCAGCCGTCGTACCTGCTCCTACGCTTTGTTTGTATATATTAGGTTTAGCTCTAATTTTTGACTTTATAATTCCGCCTGCTCTGTGTCATATCACGTATGACAGACAGACTCTTTTTAATATCAGAATACAGCACTCTGGCTGTATTCTGACACCTTTTTCTCCCGACCCGACTTGGCCTCAGGAAATACTGCGTTTCCAGTGGGCCAGCTCAAACAAAGGACGGACCAGGTCACGGACAAGGCCCCGAGGGAAAAGAGCCGGCGTAAGAGAGAGGCTGAGGCGCAGAGCGCACCAAACGCCACTGCCGAGCATCCTGTTGGCTAATGTCCAGTCACTGGATAACAAGCTGGACGAACTCAGGGCCAGGATACAGTTTCAGAGGGACATAAGGGACTGCAACATCATCTGTCTCACGGAGACATGGCTGACTCCCCTCATACCGGACCACGCCGTACAGCCGTCGGAGTTCTTCAGTGTTCATCGCACGGACAGAACGAGTGAGTCTGGAAAATCAAGAGGAGGAGGTGTGTGCCTAATGATTAATAACAACTGGTGTGACAGTAGGAATGTTGTCCTTCTGAAACAATCATGTTCACCTAACCTGGAGCTCCTAACCCTGAAATGCCGTCCCCACTACCTGCCCCGCGAGTTTACGTCGGTCATCTTCAGCGCCGTCTATATTCCACCTCAGGCGGACACAAACACTGCACTATCCGAGCTACATGAGGCTATTTCCACCTATCAGGCTAACCAGCGTGATGCGGCTCTCATTGTAGCCGGGGACTTTAACAGTGCAAACTTGAAAAAGGTGATACCGGAATTGATTCAACACATCGACTGCCCCACCAGAGGAGAGAGGACCCTAGACCACTGCTACTCTCCATTCAAAGATGGCTACAAAGCAAAGCCTCTTCCGCCTTTTGGGAAGTCTGACCACACCTCTGTGCTTCTCATGCCGAAATACAAACAACGGCTCAGGCAGGAACCCCCTGCTGTGAGAGAAGTGACACGGTGGTCTGATCAAACAGAGGCCGCTCTGCAGGGTGCGTTGGATTCAACCGACTGGGACATGTTTCGCAGCAGCGCGGGCGGAGACATCGAGGAGTTTACGGAAACTGTTGTGGGATTTATTGGGAAAGTTGTTGAAGACACTTCACTTAGGAGGACCATCAGGACTTTTCCCAACCAGAAGCCGTGGGTGGATAAATCTGTCCGCGACGCCCTGAGGTCCCGCACCGTTGCCTACAACTCCGGCCTCGCCTCTGGGAACATGGAGGACTACAAGGTTGCATCATACAACGTCCGCAGAGCGGTGAAAGAGGCAAAACATCGCTACGGCCGCAGACTGGAACAGCAACTACAACAGTCTGACCCCAGGGGACTGTGGCAGGGACTACGCACCATCACGGACTACAAAGCACCACACACACACCCGGTGAGTGCCGACGCTTCTCTGGCTGATGAACTCAACATCTTCTTTGCGCGCTTTGAGTCGGGAAGCCGACAGCCCGCTGCGCTCCCGGCCGGAGGGGCGGAGACACTCACTGTGACGGAGCGCGACGTGAGGAGGGCGTTTAGACGTGTAAACACCAGGAAAGCGGCTGGACCAGACGGTATTAGCGGACGTGTCCTTAAGACCTGCGCTGACCAGCTGGCACCTGTGTTTACAGTGATATTCAACCTCTCACTGAAACTGTGTGTGATTCCCACCTGCTTTAAAAAGTCCATCATAGTCCCTGTCCCAAAGAAACCACACCCCAGCAGCCCCAATGACGTCAGGCCCATAGCACTCACCTCTGTGGTGATGAAGTGTTTTGAGAGACTCATCAAGACATTCATCACCTCCTCACTGCCCACCACCCTCGACCCACTACAGTTTGCATACCGGCCAGACAGATCCACAGACGACGCCATATCCTTCCTCCTCCACAAGACCCTTTCACACATAGACACTGGTAAGGGGAACTATGTGAGAGTGCTGTTTGTAGATTACAGCTCAGCATTCAACACCATAGTTCCCTCCAGGCTGGTCTCTAAGCTGCTGGACCTGGGCCTGGGCCCATCCCTGTGCAGGTGGGTTCACAGCTTCCTGACCAGCAGACCACAGGTGGTACGAGTGGGTCACCTCACCTCATCCTCCCTCACCCTCAACACTGGATCCCCCCAAGGCTGTGTGCTCAGCCCTCTGCTGTACTCACTGTACACCCATGACTGCGAGGCCACGTCAGAGTCCAACGTCATCATCAAGTTTGCTGACGACACTGCTGTTGTGGGACTAATCTCTCACAATGAGGAGACAGCCTACAGGAGAGAGGTCTCCCGCCTGGAGAACTGGTGCCAGGAGAACCACCTCCTGCTCAACGTCAGCAAAACAAAGGAACTGATCGTGGACTTCAGCAGGAAGCAGCAGAGGGACTACCATCCACTTGTCATCAGTGGTGCTGAGGTGGAAAGAGTGGACACCTTCAAATACCTGGGAGTGACCATCTCACAGGACCTGTCCTGGACTCATCACATAAACATCACTGTGAAGAAGGCCAGACAGCGTCTCTACCTCCTCAGGCGGCTGAGAGACTTCAAGCTCCCACTCAAGGTGCTCAGGAACTTTTACACCTGCACCATCGAGAGCATCATGCGTGGGAGCATCACCACCTGGATGGGAAACTGCACCAAGCAGGACTTCATGGCCCTAAAAAGGGTGGTTCGTTCAGCTGAACGGACCATCAGCACCACCCTCCCCAACCTGCAGGACATTTACACCAAGCAGTGCAGGCTGAGGGCCATGAAGATCCTAAAACAGCCCAGCCACCCTGGACACTCTCTCTTCTCCCTGCTCCCATCAGGCCGGCGTTACCGCTGCCTGAGGGCTAAGACTGAAAGGTTGAAGAAGAGTTTTTACCCACAAGCCATCCGTCTGCTCAACTCTGAGCCCTAACTGGACCATTATTGCACAGTGTAAATATTATAATTTAAAAAGTGTGTATAGTGTATAGTATAGAGTATAGTGTATAGTGTGAATTACTTTTTTTTATTTTTATTCTTCTTATTTATATGTGTGTGTTTATTAGGTTGCAGGTACAAAATACATTTCACTGTGCATTGTACTGTGTATAACTGTGCATGTGACAAATAAACACTATCTTATCTTATCTTATCTTAAACAGTTCCAGATCCAGGCATCCCTGTTTGAAGATCAGAGCGGTCACATCAACCCCCTGACCGATTTCACTACAGTCAGTTGGGTAAACCCTTGATCTCCTTTGCCCAGAGTTTTTTGGACAGTTTTAATAAATGACTTACTGCTGTTGGTGATGTTGATTATAACCTTAGTCACCAATTACAGCATAAAGGGACTCATGCAGAGTCAAGGGGGGAGGGTGTAGCCCACCTGAGGTATTCAGCTACTAACCCTGTTTATTTGATTTAAGTGTGATATTCATTGGTTCCATTAGAGGGCGCCTGGGTATGCTTGTTTATATGCACGTACTCCATGTTATGAGATTGGGACAAGATGGCGCCGAGATGCCTGGCCTGCCGTCTGTCACTGCCTTGCCTGCTTGCACTGGTGCTTTTTTTGACGTGTTTTTTACAAAAATTCAGTGTCAGCGCTCTGTTGGTGTATGATCGCCAAACTCTCTTGGATCTTCGTATTTTGGCTGAAACAAAGTTTACTTACGGCAACCAAGAAACCGTACCACCGGTTTTGTCGGAAGTTCCGGAGTTTCTTAGGTGTGCTTTGGGTCCACCTCTCCGGAGGAAACGTTCCCGTTACCGTAGGAGACGTGGTGGGAGGTTGGTGAGGATGAAGGCCTACTTAGCACAGTATACTGGGAAAACTGACAGATATTCATGGTACCCTGTGTATGGAGTGCCTCATAACTGCTTTTCTCTTTGGCGGTCTCGGGACCCTGCGTACACCTGGTTGACGCCTGTTGTTGACTTTGAAGGACCGGCCCTGCTGTCACACCCTTACCGCCTGCGGTTTTGCCGTCCTAAGCGGCGGGGAGTGGATCTGGGAAATCTGCGGACCTTTCGCCAGGATGTCTACAGTGTTAACGTCCCGACTCTGCCGGTGTCCGTGAGGTTTGCCCTGGTGAACGCTAGATCCCTTTCAAATAAAACTTTTATTCTTAAGGATTTCTTCACCTCAAATGGACTGGACTTTCTCTGTGTGACAGAGACTTGGGTGAATGTTGGTGATTTCAGTGTCATATCTGAACTTTTACCACCTGAGTGTGACTATATAAATTGTCCCCGGACGTCAGGCCGTGGAGGTGGAATAGCGACGTTTTATCGGAATATGTATAAATGTAAATCGCTGCTCCCATCATCACCTGTCTCCAGCTTTGAAGTAAGTTTATTTGAATTGGGTCATTCTCACCCTGTGATATGTGTTATTATCTACAGGGCGCCTGGATATAATAAGGACTTTTTAAATGAATTTTCTGGACTGTTGGCAGAAATTTTGCCCAAATATGACCAAGTCCTTATTATTGGTGATTTTAACATACATGTTTGTTGTCCTGATAAACCGTTGGTTAAGGACTTTTTAAATGTGATTACTTCTTTTAATTTTATGCAATGGGTATCTGGGCCCACTCAAGAACGTGGGCATACTCTGGACCTTGTTTTATCCTATGGTCTGTCTATTTCTAACTTGTCGTTAAATGATGCTGTTTTTTCAGATCATAAGCCCGTGCTTTTTGACATTGCTATGCCTTGTGGCCGTATGAAATCTTGTGTTTCTGCACGCAGTCGTCGTGTTGTAAACCAGCTCACTGCTGCCCGTTTTTCCGCCATTATCGAACAGAACTGCGGAATTCCGGAGTCTGTATGTTTAGATACAGAGATGATTAATTCCTGGCTTCTCTCTGTCTGCCAGACTGCATTAGATGAAGTGGCCCCATTGAAGCTCAGGAAACCTAAAATTAAGCTAGAGCCTTGGTTAAATGACACAACTCGTGCTGCCAGACGAGATTGTCGGAAAGCTGAACGTAAATGGAAAAAAGACAGATTACAGGTGTCTTTTCAAATGTTAAGGGACTGTTGGCATCACTACCAGGTAGTTGTGAAACATGCCAAACGAGAGCACCTATCAAGGATAATTTTGTCAAATTGCCACAAGCCTCGTATTTTATTTAATACTATTGATAAAGTTTTAAATGCCCCCCAGAATACAGGTATTGAGCCTTCACCTGAGGTATGTGAGGAATTCTGTAGGTTCTTTGTGGATAAAGTAAACAATGTTAGGGCCCTCATATCACCTCCAACCTTTGACCCTTCAGTCTCGGTTCCTTGCTCGACTGCCTTGTACCAGTTTGAGCCGATTACGTTGTCTTTGCTGTATGAGACTGTTAGTCATCTGAAGCCCTAAGGATCTCCTAAAGATACCATTCCACCCCGACTTTTTAAAGAAGCTATTGCTGCCTTAGGCCGCTAGTCCTGGCTCTTATCGACAATAGTTTATCCTTAGGCATTGTTCCTAAATCTTTTAAACATGCCTCAATTCAACCACTGATCAAAAAACCTGGATTGGACCCCACTGTGTTATGTAATTTTAGGCCTATTTCTAAACTCCCTTTTTTATCTAAAATACTTGAGAAAGTTGTCTATAACCAGTTGAAAGCCTTTTTAGATAAAAATAATATTCTTGAGATCTTTCAATCTGGTTTTAAACATCTCCACAGTACAGAATCTGTATTGTTGAGGGTGTTTAATGACATTCTTTTGACTACAGATACAGGAGATCATGTGATTTTAATGCTTTTAGATTTAACGGCTGCTTTTGACACAGTGGACCATGATATTTTAATTTCTTGTTTAGAGCACTGTGCTGGTTTTCATGGCACTGTTTTGAAGTGGCTTAAGTCTTACTTGACCCAAAGGTCTTTCTGCATAAATCTAAATGAGTTTGAATCATCCTCTGTTCCGTTAACATGTGGAGTACCACAGGGATCAATTTTAGGACCTCTGTTATTTTCATTGTATCTGCTCCCCCTTGGAAGCATTCTCAGAAAGCATAAAATTGCTTTCCATTGTTATGCTGATGATACTCAGATTTATATGCCTTTGAAACGCAAGGAAACCCACTCTTTACAGACCCTGTTTAAGTGTCTTGATGATATTAAAGCATGGATGGCTCTAAATTTCTTGAGTTTTAATGAGAAAAAGACAGAGGTGGTTGTTTTTGGCCCTAGTGTCCCAGGTGGATCTTCCCCCGTGGACGTGGGGTCATTATCACAATATGTAAAGCCATCTGTCACAAATTTGGGTTTTATTATGGACGAGACTTTTAAATTGGAGGATCAGATCAGTACAGTGGTGAGATCTAGCTTCTTTCATTTGAGACAGCTAGCAAAAATAAAAAATATACTATCGAAGAAGCATTTTGAAGTTGTGATCCATGCTTTTATTACCACTAGACTGGATTACTGCAATGCTTTATATGTTGGTGTTAGCCAGTCTGCTCTAGCCCGTCTGCAACTGGTTCAAAATGCTGCTGCACGCCTATTGACGGGATCGCGAAAGAGAGAGCATATTACCCTGTTTTATCCTCACTGCACTGGCTGCCCGTGTATTTTAGAGTTCATTTTAAAATCCTTTTATTTGTTTTTAAGTCACTTCATGGCCTTAGCCCACCTTATCTTTCCGAGTTGCTGCACGTACATACCCCTTCCCGGTCACTCAGATCAGCTGATCGGCTTTTTCTGGATGTGCCGAGGACACAGCGGAGGCTCAGAGGAGACAGAGCCTTTGCTGTGGCAGGTCCAAAACTCTGGAACGCTTTGCCAATAGAGATTAAACAGGCCTCTTCACTGGCCACGTTTAAGTCTGCTCTTAAGACCCACTTGTTTCGTTTGGCCTTTGATTAATAGGAGCGGCTGTCTATTGAAATTTGTATTTTATTTATTTCTAGGATAAATTATGCTTTTTATTATTGGTTTTATTTGTGTGTATTATGTTTTGATTTATTGTTAGGTTAAATTATACATTTTATAGTTGTTTTATTGGTGTGTATTATTTTATTAATTTATTGTTAGGATAAATTATGCATTGTATAGTTGTTTATTTGTGTGTAAATTTTTAAATCTTTTATCTTTGTAAATTTAAATTTTCTCCAATTGTGTTTTATGTACTGCACTTTGGTCAGTGGTTGCTGTTTTTAAAGTGCTTTATAAATAAACTTGGCTTGGCTTGGCTTGGCATGTCAAGCTCAGCATTTTGACCTTGACCATACCAGGATAACCAGCATTAGCTGGAAGTGCCAAGGAGATAACTTGCAGTGAATGAGTAGAAGGAATAAAGAGAGCATTGGGAGCGATTGGTGAGCTATTAAAGTAGAACTCAAAGCGACAGTACGAGAGGAAGTCCCGGTGAGTTCCAACATGCCCACTGATAGCCAATGCTAATGGTTAGCATCGATAAGTTGCCTATTGTATCTTTCGATTATTGCTTGAAAGCACTTTTGGTGAGCAAAACCAATCGGGAGTTGTGTGAATGTAACCTAATGTCTACTATGTGGGTACATGTTGTATCATGACTATTAGATGAAACGGATATCCCATGTGTGCTAATATTAGCGCTAGCCACTAATGCTAGCCGCTGATGCTAATTGCTATGGGGCGTCTGTTTTGTGCAGTAGAATTAGGTATTGCAGTGAGATAGCCACTGTTAGTATTGTTATAATCCAGTTGTGTATGCAAATGTTCATGGTTCAGAATTTAAGCTTTTAAAACTGTATTTCTGTTAATATTGCCATTTGTTCATATTAGACTATTGTGTGGTTTGTTTTATAGTGTGATGCTGTTACTCCGAGTAAAGGATGGAGTACTGTTGCTCCATTGAGGACACTAAGATTAGATAGTGTCATGACGATTAGACCAGGAACAGTGATGCTACTTTCTACACTATTGTGTAGATTGGTTTTTTTTTTCAGTGTGAATCTTAAGCTTATGATGGCGAGCCTAGCCCATGGCGATGGAGGACGGTGAGACGGCTTGGCCGGCCGAGCTCAACCGCCCCCAGAGAACTTGAATTGGATAATATCCAAAGGATTACAGATAAGATTCATCTAAACACACTACTGACTAGTTACGGGAAGTTCAAACTCTGAACATTGCACAAGGGGAACTCTTTCCTTTGGAGAACTCGAACTCTGAACATTGCACAAAGGAAACTTTTCTTTGGGAAATCAGAATTGTCATTTTATTGTTCACGCATTTCATGTTGCAAACTGTCTTTATGCTGTTAAGAAGTGAGGTAATAAACTCTTGCTGTTCTACTGTTCAACAATTTGTGGTGATCCATTAGGCTTAACTGCTCCTCATCCGGGCCTAGTAGATGTTAGTGCCTGAAACTGCACTGGTCCATGCGAAGGGTGCTACAAATGTTTAACTGAAGAAGGTATGAGAGAATCAGAATCAGAATCAATTTATTGTCATTACATGTCAGACATATGACAAAAAGAGTTCAAATTGCTGGCAAATCTGTGCTTAAACTGTGTGCATAAAGGTTTTGTACAACTATTTGGGATTCATCAGTGTTTCCTTACTTGAATTTTTTGGTAAACTCAGAACTGCCTCAGACCACAGGTACACACACTGTCTTAGAAATTTTAAACACAGAACTTTTAACTCACTAATAATAATAAAACCGAAAGATAACTTTAATTACATACAAAAGAAAGTGTTTACATAACTCTTTCACTTCTAGCTTTCACCAATACAACCAAAACCAAAAAAAATTCATATCCAGTAACAATCATACCGTTGTTGAATAAAGGCACCCTTGCTAGATGTGGTTACTTATTCCTTCGTTTCTTGGTAATCATGTGTTTGTCCAGCAGTTGCCGTTTTCCACTCGGTTTGAGAGATAAGCTGGTTATTTTTCTTCCTTTGCTTACTTGTTTTTCTACTCTTCTGTTCTCTTTTTTGATGGCAAACCTTTTTTTTCCCCCAGGGGAGACAACATTCATCATCACTGTTATTGCAACCCAAGGCATCACTTCTGAGGAAACATTTCAGAAAGCTATGCCTTTTCTGGCTTCCTCCTTGGTCACCATTGTTTCAGTCTCTCAAAATTTCTGTTTTATTTATTTATTTAGCCTTTGTGGCCAAATTGCTTTCTTAGAACAGCTCTACCTCTTTCTCCATGATACACCTCATATGTTTCCTGATATAGATACAGGGGATGTGGGAATATGCTGACTGAAGACAGCAATTTAGAATGTTTGCTGTTTGCTGATTTAGAATGATTCGGATTCACATTGGGTGAGATGTTGCTGTAAGGACATTTCTGCACACATAGTGAATGAAACCCACTGAATGCTTGAGCCTCTAGCATCAAGCAGAGAAAAGCAGATTATGTATCCCAAAGAAAATTCAGAAACTGCTCACTGTTTTATTTTATGGTTAGATATTACAGATATTGTCTGCATTGTAAAATATGCTATTTTTGTCAATCTCATCAGAGAGTAGAGGGCATTTAGTAGAGGGATTTTTTTTCAAGCCTCATGTTTGGATTTGAGGTTAGAGTGTTGAGATATCAGTGGCTAGTTAAATTAGCTGCTAAATCCACAAGTTATATATATAGCTATGGGCGCAAGGCGCAGACACATATTGACTAATTAGTACTAATAACAGACTATAATTGGGGTGGCTGTAGCTCAGTAGGTAGAGCAGGTCACCTACTGATCGGAAGGTCAGCGGTTCGAATCCTGGCTACTCCAGGCTACATGCCAATGTATCCTTGGGCAAGATACTTAACCCCAAGTTGCTCTCCGACCGTTCTGTCGGAGTATGAATGTGTGTGAATGTTAGGTAATTAAAAGCACTTAGCTTCATAAAAATGGAAATGCTTGTATGAATGGGAGTGCATGGGTGAATGCAAACAGGTTGTATAAGCGCTTTGAGTGCTCTGACTGAGTAGAAAAGCGCTATATAAGAACTAGTCCATTTACCATTTAAAATACTAGAATCTCACGATGCATGAACCACACAGTAAGCCACAATTTATATTTTGTCATAATTTATTTATAATCCATTTAAAATGCTTCAAAAGGCTCCAGCAGCACAAACACAGTAAAGAGAACTAGCACACCCCTAGTCTGGACAACGGTCAATGAAAGCAACCACATCTCTAATTCCAGTATCCAGGTAGAAAAGTTCCCAAAAAATTTCACCCCACTCAGAGTTCTTATGAAAGCAGAAAACTGTTCAGGCCATAAATATGCTTTTTAATGCTCTAAAGTTGGCCAGTTTAACATCGGAGACTATGGGTATGAAATCCCTTTTGGAGCCAGCCTCAAGTTCCACCAAGAGGAGCAGCAGAATTTGGTTCTTCCACATCGGGGTCATTTTTGGGCAAAGGAGGTTGCGCTTTCCAGATATGTTTTTTGGGTGGGCTGAAATGATGGCAGAAAGTGACAGATCTGCAGTACCTTGTGAAAAAAAA
>NW_022060210.1:0-32544 GCF_007364275.1 Archocentrus centrarchus
ATACCAGAAGATACACATCAAAAATACCCATCCAAAGCTTAAAATAAGTTTGGCAACTAATGAGAAACTCTAAGCATAGAATTATACTGGGCTGCAAGGCACAGGTATATTACGATGTGAAAATTTTTTTTTTCTGTTTTCCAAATGATCATCCAAATCATCAGTCAGGACAGCAGCAATGAATACCCACTTACCTATGTGGACATCCAAAGCAGCTGAAGACTTGTCTGTGGTTGGGTCACTGATAAGCATTGCCTTCAGACCATTGGCAAACTCCAGGCCCCTGTACTCCCGTTTGTCCTCGGGCGAGCGAATGACATCACTAACCACCCTCCTCACAGCTGGGTCAGTCATTCTGAGTGGCAGGGATGACACCAGCCTGCAAGCAAAGAAAATAAAATAGAAACTTCCAGTTAAGACTCTATTATATTCTGATGTATCCTGACATAATGACCAAAGGAGATTTTAGCACTAAAGTCTCCTCTAAATGCAGGTACACATACTATAGGGCCACACATACTACTGTGCAATAACTACCCCTCATTCCTTTATATTATTACCAGGGAAATGGGAATTAGGTGCAGCCATTAACTGAAACAGGTGCAAAAACAATTCTGATGAGCTTAGAAGTTAAAATTTGGTATGACCATCTTTATTCTTCAGCACAACACTGGTTCAAATGCAGCCCCAAACCATGACAGAGCCTCCACTGTGTTTTACAGATGGCTGTAGACACTGTTGTCTCTCAACATCCTCCATACATACTGATGAGGATTTGAACTGAAAATTTCAAATTTGGAATCATCACTATAGAAGACCATTTCATATTTCCACTGTTTTTCAGTTCTTGTGTAATTTTGCATACCTTAACATTCCTTAAGAAGGGAAACAGAGTGACAGCCGCCCCTTCCACTAAAAAAATGTATACAATAAATAAAATCTGACTCTTTGGAAGCAAAATATACAGAAATGAGGGGTGGTTCAATACTTTTGCACAATGCCGTATACAGAAAAATGAATAAACCCTCTGCGTTTGAACAGATGCCGTGACTCACGCAGTTGCCACACATGGCATCACTAGAGGTGTTGGGCAACACATGGCTCGTACAGCACAGTTTTAGTTTAATACAACACTATACATCTTTCAGTTTGTTTTGGGAATATAATTTTAACGAAAGCAGCACAGTTTTGATAATCAGTTCTCATGACTTCCCCCGGTGTAGATGCGACTTTTAAAAAGCTACGTACAGTGAACGAGTCAGCAAAGACACTTAAAGAGAGAAAATTATATAGAAAACTGAAAACACGAACACACCTGCCTCTCACTGAGCACAGCGGGGATTACAGTGCGCTCCGCTAACTCACCGGAGGACATAAATTAATCCGACTGGCAGAAAGGAAACTGGCGTTAGCTTATTTATTTCAGAAACAAAGGCTTCGGAAAAGTTAGCAAGCAACCAAGTGGGAAACGGAATTTCTCGTCTAACTCTTTGACAACCTTTGATTCCGCCAGGTTGAAAGGTGTTTTGTAATTATTCACGGAAGCCCGGGACACAAACACTCAACAGAAACAGCTAACACTTTAGCTAGTCCGGTTAGCTGGATCAGAAAACCGGCTCGAGCCGCTAAGATTAGTTTGGTTGCTAACCTTAGCAGCCCGCTGCTTGGTGTGAAAATAATTCACCTAGTTTTCACTAAAAGTTACAACACTTACTTGACAACGTTTACCTAAAAGGTCGGTTAAGACAGAAACCGTAGTCTGCTGCCTGAAGATGTCTCGTTAACTGGGCCGTTTGGTTAATGCACTTAAACATACTTTGTACCCATGAAAAACAAACCTCGGCTGTTACAGCGCCATCTTTGAATAGGCGCAAGCAATCGATAGCAGACCAGAGCGCGACTCAACACGGCACGCTGTCAAATCTGTAATACATTCTGGCACTGATGTATTGGACCGCTTCAGCGTCAATCAGATAGCCATATACTTAGAAGTAATATAGCGACGGCGCGCCAAACTGTATAGAGTAGGTCAGACTATCGCGCACTGTCATTGATTCGGATACCGATTAAACAGACTGCGTGTGGATTTCCTTTCACGCTTAGCGTGACAGATCAAGTTTCCAGTCTTTTGTCTCAGTGAAAAATGAATAAAGCTGCTAAAGAATGTGGCCATATATATATATTATTATATATATATATATATATTTATATATCTATATATATATATTTATATATATATATTATATATATATATATATATATATTATATATATATATATATCTATCTCTCTAATATCTTATATCTATATATATATATTTATATATCTAGATATCTATCACCTTGCCGTTGCCTTCATTCCGCCGATCTGCCTTTGCCCCTTATGCTTGCCTATGTGTTTATGTCCTTCATTCCAACACACTGTACTTCATTTAAATCTCTGTCTATGTCTGTTTGTCGTTCTCTGGAAACTTGCCACACCTTACTGGTCTGTCCCATATTTCACTAACGCATGTAACTGGTTATGATACATAACTGATAATGTAATCATCCATGGAAGCACACCTTTATTCCGCCGCCTTTTCCTCCCTCTGTATTTTTTTTTCTTTTGTTTTTTTAGCTGACGAGTCTTGAGACATAATTGTGATGATCTACATCACACAGGATGAACTTGACACCAGCTTTGCCGGTGAAAATGATTCAACCAGTAGCATTAGGCTGTCAGTCTGTTAACATATTTGTCAGAATATTTCACTTTCTCTTACATCATTACTACTGATATAGTACACGCACAAAATAAAAATAAAGGATTTAATTTTATTATTTTAAATTAATTTTTTAAAAAAATTCCCAACGTGTCTCGTGTGAAATTTCTATTGCACTTGGGGGCCCCCTGCTGGTGTGGTGTCTCTGCATGACCCTTGAATACGATATTATAGGTTGGTTTGGCATAGAATTTATCCTACTAATCAATACATGATGAAATATATAAAACAACAGACCCCAACTGTAAGTTCTGTAAAGAGAAACAATTTAGAAACAATCAGTCATTTATTCTGGAATTGTCACATCACAAGAAAATTTTGGAAAGAATGTAATAACTACAATTTGTAATATTGATACTAAATTTTCACTAACGTATGAGCATTTTATTTTTGGTTTTCATGGAAAGAATACGAATGCAAACAAAAGGCTTACGATCTAATTATATATCTGGCAAATGTAAATTTTCATCATCTTCACCCTTTTTTTTTTTTTTTTTTTTTTTTTTACAGTTTTTGGTTAGGGAAATAGAGCTGCATTTATCCACTATTTACAAGAGTACAAACAAAAACGCTGTAAACACATATGAATATTGCAAGTCATTGAATTGAATTGAATCGAATTGAATTGAATAATTTATCATAACGTAATACAATGTACTAATGTATTTATGTAGAAGCCTATACCCTTGTCATACTTTATTTCACATTCTGCGCTCTGTTTCTCGTTTTCTCTTTGTATTTGTAAACAAGTTGTTTCCTCAATAATAAAAAAAAAAAGTTGGTGTGGTCATTTCGTGAAAGCACTGTCAACCTATAGCCACTAGATGGCGACAGATTTCTAGTTTATATATATATATATATATATATATATATATATATATATATATAATATATATATATATATATATATATATATATATATATATCACACACGTTATTTGTTAGACCAGGAAATCCGATCAGTCACTCTACTCACCTCTTCCATTATAAGTTCAGGTGACACCCTCCCCTGCTCTGTACTTTTATGCACACATGATTACTGATTGTATGATGAGACCCCGTGATGTGTCCAATCTTTCCGGCCAACTGCTTCACACGAAGCCCCGTTTAACATCTCATTCAGGAGTACTGAACATTGCTGGACATTTGATGTACAGCATTCCTATTGTTATGTTACATGTTGACTGGCGAATCTTTTAGCATAATTACGAAATTATCATGTCAAAATCTCCATTTGATTTATTGTAAAACCAGATTAAATAGATCTATGCTGATCGTGGTGTGTGTTTGTGGATAAACAGTTACAGGAAGTGCTTGGGCGGAGGTGGGGGGTGCTTTATTGATTTTTATTCGCAAATAAAAAAAATGACAATGTTGGGGCTCAGGCGACTCCTCTTTTTAGGTGGAACTTCCCCAGCCTTAGAAAACACTCTCTCACAGACTGAAGCAGCAGGGGCGCGCTGAAACTGAAGTTCTGATGTGTACAGGTGAGGATACAGGTGCTTCTGATCAGACTCACCTCAGATTACCCAGAGCACTTCCTCTATTTCCCACGTCTTTTTCAGCAACTCGAATCACACATAATGAGGCAGTCACGCGATTTAAAAAAACGGGGCCTCGTTTGGCTTTTGTCACGTGATATTCTGAAAACACAATCCAGGCCTGGACACAGGCTTCAATTGGAAACGCCCCCTTTGCGCGACACAGGCCTCGGGGCTTAATTATCAGACGTAACATCACTGAACTCACTGAGCTCAGGAAGATCTGTAGTGGGTTTTAGTGGCTTTTGCATGTGAGGTGAGTGTTTTCACTTTAGGGGAATTTCTCATAAAATTCAACTTATGCAACTGAAAAAACTTGGATAAAAGCACACAAAGGGATGTCTGGTTTAGGCTTTGTGACACCAGAGATGAGTATCTAACACTGTTTGGACAGTCCTGTTATCCGTTGCGTGTATTTGCTTTAAAAGGGGAACTGATTATGAAAGTAAAACGCTCCTCCTCTTTTAAATCTTAACTCAGCAGTCTCATAAATCACTTTGAACCGGACTCTTCGCGGGTCACACCACTATCGGACCCTGAGCACAATGGAGAGATCAGCTTCCAGACAGACCAAGAAAAAAGTTGTAGCAGTGGTGGGAGGTGGTTTGGTAAGACGAGAAAGTCAGAGTGAGATATTAATGTGTTTTTTTTTTTTTTTTTAATGGCATGTGTCTTTATGTGTGGGAGTGACTTTCACACTTCTTCTACAGTGTGGCTTAGGAAGTGTATTTGCATTTTTAAGGGAGAAGAGTGTTTAGTAATGGGAGTGCACTATACAGAAATAATATTAGTGTGTAGTCACAAGATAATGATGTGTGTATATATGACCGTGCAGAACTGAGATTGTTACAAGACCTTCAACAAACTTTCTCTCCACTCTTCAGGTCGGGGCACTGAATACCTGCTTCTTTGCCAACAGAGGCTTTGATGTGGAACTCTTTGAAAGTCGGGAAGGTAGAATTCAAAGCCTCTATTTATTTATTTATTTTTTTTTTAAGCCTGCATTTCTTAGTTATTAATATTGTCACACACCACTCTCTGACAAATACACCCACACACTAATGCTACAGTGTTACTGAACATTACACACGTGTGTAAAATGTGATTTTTTTTTTTTTTTTTTTTTTTTTTTTGGTCAGATATCCGGCGAGCTAAAGTTGTGAAGGGGAGAAGCATCAACCTGGCCTTGTCTCATCGAGGCCGGCAAGCACTGAAACATGTTGGACTGGAAGAGAAGGTATTCACTGTTTAACTGGTAAAGTGGAGGTGAGGCCAAGTTCACAGCAGGGGGCATGGAGACCCTTTCCTGCTTGTCTGTTGGTTCAAATGAGGGGAGTATTCAAGACCTGTTGAACCACATATTATAGACCATAGTGCATATAGCCAAACCTTTTTTATTTTATTTTTATTATTTCTAGCAATGAGATATTAAATACAGTATGTGGCCATGCTCCAGGAAGTGTCCCACTCTCCTTTTTTTTGCTCACACTCCACTCAAGATGTTTTATACTGGCCATCTGAGCTCGGTGACCCTTTTTGTTGCTCCAAATTTGCTGCACTGATCACGTCATGAGACAACTCTGGATCAGTCCCTTATTTTTACACTTGCATGACTTTTTTAGGTCGACAGAATAAGGCCCGCTTCACCAGGGTTTCACATATACTCTAAAGGGCAGACGCTGAGTCACTGCACGCACGAGCTGGCTCTCCATTGATTGTCCTTGTTTAACTTTTGTGGAGATTTCTCTGTTGCAGACCACAACATTATACACAATTACTTATCCTAATGGCCCGGTTTTAAGATTAAATATGTTCTGCAGTCATTCTTTTTTTCTCTCTCGCTCAGATTGTCTCCCAGGGAATCCAGATGCAAGCAAGAATGATCCATTCACTGAATGGGAAACAGTCCCCAATTCCTTATGGCAAGAAAGGCCAGGTGAGCCTTAGCAAGTGTACTACTGCTGTCTGTAAAATTTTCTATTTCTGTGATGCCTCATACTTAGATAAGCAATACAAAAAAAGTCTAAATGAACTGAACTGCACTGTAAAGACTGAAAAATGAGCAGATAATATGTTGTTTAAATGTACGATGTATACTGCTTCTGTTTAATTGACAGCATCTCCATTATTTCCCATCATTAGGCTACAGAAAAATATTAGACAAGTGTGTGTTTGTACTAAACATACTGTAAGAGTTGCCTCATATATACAGATTCGGCCTGCACATGAATTATTCATTTTGCAGCTTGTTAGACCTCACGCGTGTTCAAACGCACACACACACACAACAACTACAAGTGACAGGCAGTGCAGTCAGAGTTGAATTTTTATCACACAACAGCTATAGAGACCAACAAAATGGAGGCTTGTTTGTTTTTATAAAATGTCAGTTTTTTAGGGTGTGTAGTAGTAGAAGTAGTTAATTGGAGTGCCAACAGTGTGGCAGGGATTCTTCATCTTGTGGGGACCTACGCGGTTGGGGAAAAAAAGCTAAATTATACAGTGCAGATAGTGAAAGCAGAGGCAGGTGGCCTAAACCCTAGAGACTTCCTGTTCCCATATGGAAATGAACAGAGTTGATAAGCTGTACCTGTACAATAGCACCACATTACAGATTGTTCTCCTTTCAGTACATCCTGTCGGTAGACCGAGCCAATTTGAACAAAGAGCTGCTAACAGGTAAGAGCATAAATAGTGTCTCTGCAAGTGAGATGAATTACTGAGCAGCAGTCATACCAAAATGGAAATTTTTATCAGCCAAACAATGAATCTTTGTCACAAGGAAATGAGTCCACATGTGATTTTTGACAGTTTTCGCCCCTTTCAGACCTGCAGCCTGGATGGCAGTTGGTGTTCAAATGAGACATTTTTACATAAAGGTTAAAATGGCACATTTACCACACTTTTCCACACACAGTTCAAGAGTAGATTAACTTAAAGTAGAGCACCTCAGTTAATCAGTATTTGACAGAAGTCCCAACTAAATGTCATGACATTCAATACTTTATGCTCACTAATGAGCTTTAATGATTAAAGTGATGCAGACATATACTAGTGGATTTATTTCTTAAAGTTTATACCCCTTTTTTCAACAGTTGTCCTAATTTTGTTTGATTGTTATTGAGCTGAGCTTTGAGCGCTGCAGACGCCTGCGGTGCACCAGCTTTATACAAGTCTTCAAACTGGCTGAGTGCGTCACGCGACGTCAGAGGATATGTTAGTGTTTCAGCTAAAAAGGATTTTGCCGAATATTTAATGAAGAGCCTCGGCGTACGTTCGGAGATAATGTGCGACAGCACGGGTCTGCATTTAATTAGATTTCCTGCTCGTGCAGAAAGAGAGGCTGATTGCAAAGCCGTCACTCTTATCAGGGTCCATCCAGGCTTCTGGAGTTAACGCTGCGATAAAGAGATTTTGGAAAGTGTGGCAGCCTGAAACAGGTTTTCACAAAACCAGTTCCACTGTGTGCTGTGCTGTGGTGTTCATGAGATTCATGCTGATTGCCACAGGGCCATATTCCCCCAGCGGCTGAAAGTTTCCTGATAATTTTAATGAAATATTTACCGGTCATGTTAAACTGCTGCTGTTGTGTCACGCCTGCATCAGTGCTATAAGCTCTCTTTGTAACATTTTGCTCTCACAGCGGCAGAGTCGTATCCAAACACAAAGATGAACTTCGACCACAAACTGCAGGACTGGAATGCTGAAACGGGTCTAATGACCTTTGTCAGGTAAACAGTCACATGCACCCATACATGCAGGGGGTTACCTAAGAAGCGGATCTGCAGGCTGGGATTCTTTGTTTTAACTCTGGACTGTGGCCCAGTACATGTTAAGGTTGGGGAGGGTGAACGACGTGCTGTCTTTGAAGCTTTGACGCGTGACGTTTTATTAGTTGCTTTGTAATTGCTTCTCCTTGAGGTAAATGTGACACACAATTTACAACTCAATTAATCCTGAAACAGCTCTGGGTCTTTTTAGTCGTGGTGATTAATGTATCCATGCAGTAAATTATTAACACAGCAGGCAGGGGCGCAAACTCTGCTCAGTTTGATCACAGGGTCCTAAATTGTATTCAGCCTTATCTAAAATGTGTAAAAATCCATTTGCTGTCTATGCTGTTGTTCCTGTTTGTTTATTCATTTGTTTCCCTAGTGGTACTTCATTAAATGTGGTCCAGAATGAGCCGCTGTGAAATCAGTGCTCTTAAACACCCTTTGATCTAATGAAGTCTGCTCTCGAGGCTCCGAACGTCACGCAGCCACACCCCTTACACAGCCAGGGCACGTCTCTCCCCTTCTGCTGTGGTTGAACTGTGGCAGGTTATATTTGTTCTCTCCAGCTTGTGTAATTAAAAGCACATGAATGACCTGCTGCTGCTGTGGTAGTTGCATCCTCCCATACTACATGGGAAATGTGCAGAGAGCCATCAGCATGAAACATGTAGATGCAGATGACCTCTCTTTGCAGAATCCATGCAGCGGTCTATTGCAGTGCTGCTAATGGAATAACAGATAAATTTAAAGAATATGAAACCAGCATCCCATCATTGGGAAAGCAGATGCTATCAGATTTACTATGCACTAGATAATTATACAGCTTTAAAGCTGGTCATTAACGATTATGAATCCACTTAGCTGAAATTGTTGAAATGACAGTGAAGCACCCATCTGTATTCAGTGTGAAGTAACTATAAGTTACACAAATTCATACACATTGCTGGTAAGTTATTGCACATTAAACAATTAAACTGAGCAAAAGCTCACTTTAATTGTTCAATTTACAGTAGTTTAATGCTTCCTGCAGCAATCGTGGTAACCAGCACGACTGAGGAGGACACTGAGCGGATGGGCCTATGCAGGTCACATTATGGGAAGTACCCTTCATGCCTCTTTGAAACTAAAGAGGTCATTCATCAGCATGTGGAACTAGTTTTGAAGCACGACCTTACTTGAGAATCACAGCCAGCTGCCCTTGTGTGTAATGGGTTCATTGATCCATAGACAAAAACAGATATTTTTGCACTTTTATAACTGTGGCTGCATTTCCCTGAGTGGACTATGAGTGTGAATGGAAAATGGAAAAGAAAAGTGACTTGAGCCAAATGCCCCCCTGTTAATGCTGGTTGCCTGTCCAGTTCATGTGGCCTGCTGCCAGCCCTGCAGGGGTCTGTTATTAATGAATGCTAACTTAACATTGTGCATTCATAATATATATGGCAACCCAGTGAAAGATTTGATTATCTTTTATTAGCCATGCTTTCAGTTTCATGCCACAGATGGAAATCTGGGTCAGTTGGTCAGTACGCCACTCTAGTTCTTGTCTTAACACTCAGGCTATTGGAAGGAATACTGTAAAATATTGTGATGGCATTCATGTTCATCAAAAGATGACTCACCATAAAAAAATAGCTTTGGTAAACTCTAAAAAAGTCTTCTTGCATGATCAAGAAGTTGGCATTTCTGGTTTTGACTATCAACGCCTATCGGACCACAGCTTTGATTTGCCCAGCACTTTAATTTATGACAAAAGTACATGTAAAATGAAAGGACATTGGTGTGTGTGTGTGTGTGTGTGTGTGTATTGCTAATTAGCAAAAGTGTGATTATAACAAGCTTTGCAAGTAGAGGGGAGAAAAAAAAAAAGCTGTGTTGAAATTTTGTCTTAGACCTTTCTGCCGGAAAGAGTTTCTAAGACAAATTGACAAACAAAGTGATCTACTTTAACTCAAACCTGCATTTTTTTTTAAAGTAAATCTATCAATGCAGTTTTGTTGTCAAAAAAACCCCAAAAACAAAATAATTTGATAGTAGTTCATGATAGAGTCCACAAACTATGGTACAATTTCCTAACTTAAAATTTTTACTTTTTAATTTTTTTGAAAATAGTGTGTAAATGATGTGTAATGTTATCATTAAATTTCACCAGCTAAACTTTAACTAGACTAAATTGAATCTAGTTTTACACAGGACCCCCAGACACACCAGTCTCCTGGGTGACAGTCCTGTATTTGACGATTTACTCAGAGGTTGGGAGTTTTGGCCTCCTTTTTTTTTTTTTTAAATTTTTATTCTTTAAACTACTTCTGCCAAATTAACGTATTAGCATCTTTGTGGTTTACTTGCTGACGCATGTAGCCCTGAAGACTAGCTAACTTAGCATGCATACACTCATTTTCAGGTGGACCTGAGAGTTATTTGAAGACCCAGTTCAGACTGTGTAGCACTGCATCATAGAAGAAATGACCTGAAACAGATGAATACAAATGGGCTGAAAAATAATTAAATGCATTTAAATAACTTGCACTCTGCCACACTGATTACTGGTGTATGATGCTCAAGCAATTTGGCAACACTAAATATAATTTTGTATTCTGCAAGGATCATTAAATAGGAAGATGAGTTGCCAAGAAAATATTCAGAAGTAGTTAACTTTGCAGAACTAGTATCCACCTACACACGCTGTCCTGTGAGCAGCATGAGATGTGTGGTCATATGTAAGGCCAGGAACCAGTGAGTAACACTTTGCATGCAGCACAGCAGACCAGAAGCTTTTATAGGCAATTGCAAAACAGTCATTATTTTTACCATCATTTATCTAAGTAAAATTGTCAATGACCACTAAATGATCAGCATGTTGTAGAAATAGCTTTTATTTCCATAGGAGCCAGGATGTTGATTTGAATCTCCACATGAAAACAATTATAAACTCTGAATTTGTAATTTTAATATATTTCTTTTCATTAAAAATTTGATTTTAGCTATACCTAATTGAGCATTCAGGAAGCTACAGTTTAAGTAAACTCAGGCTTTCAGTCAATATTACATTTGTGTCTCATTAAGCTAATGGGCTTGGGGCTGAGCAATTACCACATTTTCTCAGGTTAAGCATCAGGAAAAATAGTTTGTTTATAAAGCCAAACATCACCTGCATTGACAGTTCTGCAGGCAAAGGGACACTGCTTCCAGTAAGCCTAATGGGGAACTGATAAGTTGTCTTTGCTCAATGCTTATAGGTATTTTTTGTGTTAGGAGCTCTTAGACATACACATGGGAAGCAATTAGCCCTTTTAAATAATCTCCAAGTTAATCAGTCTTTAGTAGAGTTCATTTGTCATGCTGCTGATGTGTTTCTCAGGTCAGACGGGTCCAAGGAGCAGGCCAAGGCAGACTTGATTGTAGGGTGCGATGGAGCTTTCTCTGCCATCCGCAAGCAGTTCCTTCGACGCAGCCGCTTTGACTACAGCCAGACCTACATCCCTCATGGCTACATGGAGCTCACCATGCCACCCATTAATGGAGAGGTCAGCACAGTGCTAGTATCTGACTCTGGAAAATTCAGCTGCAGTTGTGGCTTCAGTTACAGTTATCTTTGTGCTGATTTAAATTGTGCTGGCCTCACTCTCTTCATCATCCCCAGTTTGCTATGAAGCCTAATTATCTACACATCTGGCCACGAAACACATTCATGATGATTGCCCTGCCCAACTTGGTAAGTGCGAACGTCTCCTCTTCAATGATTTTGCTGTTTTATGAAAACTATATCCATGAAGTAAGCAATTCAAGATCTATTTGTGAAGTTACTGCTGCTTATTTTGGGGGAAAAAACACTTGACTGACCTCTGCGATGTCCTCATAGAGTTAATTAGGCTCACTTCATAGCCACGAGAAGCTTACTCATCAGAAGTCTTACAGTACAACATATCTTGGCACCCTGAGGTTCACCCTACTTTTCACATAGCAGTGGTGTCCTCTTCCTCGCCTGTGCCTCGGCATGTTTTTCTCTGACTGACACACTCTGTGTTTTCTTCATCTGGTTAATCCCATAATGATTTGCCTGCATGGCTGACTCAGCACAAACTCTTTTGCTCACCTAAAGGAGACTAAGTTAAGGCAACTGACTTTGGAACGCCTTCACACTGTCACTCACTGCCCATTTCCCAGAAACACATTTAACAAGGCTGTGAAAAAAAAAAAGAAGTTTCCTGCTGTGGATGCCATGGTAACAGTGCTAAAATGTCCACAGGGAGGACTTTGTGATGATGGCACCTGCACACACATAAACATGAACAGATAATGGCACACACACACATCCATCACTTGCTCTGGGAAGCTTGCTCAGACTCATAAAATCAAGTGAAAAATGAATTAAACCAAATATATATGAAATACCTTGTATATAGCAGACCGCAGGATGCAGCATTTTTCAGAGGCTGCTAATTTGTTTCTAAGTGTGTAAGGTCTCACGAACAAAAGCTTTGGGAATGACCAGCTTTTTATTTTGCTACCTGTATGTGAGTGTTTTTATCTCAGGAAACCCACAGCAGCCTTTGGCTTTTCTGGACTTGAACTTATAGTACTTAAAATCCAGAAAGGAAGGGGTACTTTATTTATTTATATATATATATATATATATATATATATATATATATATATAATTCACAGAATATCACTCTCTTCATCATCCCCAGTTTGCTATGAAGCCTAATGATCATTCACAGTATATCTCATTGGCTGTTATCATTTTCCATTACAATACAGTTTCTGCATTATCTCAGGATTCGCTCTGTAACGATACAGTCTTGAGAGCACATTTTTATATATGCCAGGCTTGACTGTCAACCCTGAAGTTAGCATTTCCTGGTTCTCTTGATAAAAATAGGATTTTTTTTCCTTGAGGTTTTGGATAATTGCAGGAAGTAAGGTTCTGTGGGAAACAAAATATGTATCCTTTTGGCTCAAAAAGATAAACTTCAAAAATAGCACAATTTTTGGGATTATTGAAGCGTAAATGAAATTTTCAAAGGTAAAATGCTAACAGGCTATTAAAGAGCTCATCACAGCTGCATGACTTCGTCAGCACCGTTAAGCTCCTGTGTTTTAGGCAGTCGATGTGATCTGCTTCCTCATTTAGCCACTTTTTAGCAAATAACTTTTTTGGGACATGTAAAATTTCCAGCAGATATGCAAGTAACTAATTTACTTACATATTTTATGTTGCAGAATACTGCAAGGTTTAAGTTGACCATAGACTTTATTTCAAGCATTTTGACTTTGAGATTAGAGAACTAGAAGTGCAAAATGCTAACTCAGTTTCAGGTTTGATGGCTTATTCCAATCTATTAGCTGCGGACACGGCCACAGATAGCTGGAGACATGATGGCTGAGTAGTCATTCCTGTTGAGGTTTTGAAGTCTGCTTGGAGTCCACTGCCTGTGGTGCATGCACGGTTGGTGCATTGCAATGTGACGTTGCCGTAGATGAGCCTGGTCACAAAAAATTGGCCGTTGTGTGGATGCCTGCATGGACCCTAGCGCTCACTGTCTGATGACAAAATTTATACACCTTGAACCTGAGTGAACCCTACTGGACTTGTGGATGCAGAAAATATAATCAAAGCCTTAGTGTGGCAGACCTTGTTGGACTGTCAGTAGGTTCATCAGCCACATTGGTGTTAAATAGAATATTCCCAAAACTATTATTCAGTGGATTGCCACTCTTTATCAACCTTATAATCACCAGCATTTCCTTATAGAAAAATATCTTTGCTAAACTTTGGTTATGAATATTCACGGTCCCCAGAGGATAAGTTTAAAACTGGTATAATCACAAAGCCAAAATGTTAGCTAATGCTTTATGACCAAATATATGTAAAAGTAATGACATTCAGCTTTAGCTATACTTTGTAGCACTATATAAGATCAATTATGCTAACAGAGTTAGCATCTTTTGATATTTTAATATTAATCTTTTTTTTTTTTTCTTTTTGCGGTGAATCCATCAAATAGCTATGTTTATTTAACAGTTTTACTTTGCATATTAAGATTAATTAAAATAAGAACAAATGCAGAATGCATAGCTGGCAGTATTAAAAAATACAGTTAGCTTCACATTAACAGCAGCATTAGCACGATTGATAAATAGAGAACGTAATTAGATATTATTCTGAATCAGCAAAATAACTGTTTTTGGTACTTTGTTTTTAATGCTTATATCCTCGTACATTTCCTGAATTAAAATTTTGTTATAAAGACTTGCTTATTTTAGTGCTGGCTACCATGTTGGCACACAGATAACATGGGTGTATAGCTTTAATTAAATTTTTTATTTGATTACTTTTCAAAGTGGCAATGGGCAAAACACTTAATAGTCTAATCACTCATTTAGATCTATTACTTGACATGATGCTAACAGTTTGGTGCTCATGCAGCACTGCTGGAACAGTGGGCTAATCATGTGAAGCATCCTGTGGTCAAGAGTGGCACAGTGGATTTGAGAGCTAACATCTCGATGCACTCTGTTTATTTTCCAATTTAGGACAAGACATTCACCTGTACGCTTTTCATGCCCTTTGAAGAGTTTGAGAAGATCACCACAGGAGATGAAGTCATTGAGTTTTTCCAAAAATACTTCCCTGACACCATCCCACTAATAGGAGTGTAAGTGACTTTCTCACTCCCCTCCCATCTCCCTGAATCCCCCATCTCTGCTTCCTCTTTCCTTGTGCTCTGCTGTTATCACTTCCTCCAACCTGCCAAAGTGTCTTCAACCCCCCCGCCCTTTTCCCCATCACCTCATCAGTTCCAGCCACACCCATAGTTCTGATCTGTGAAGTGTGAAATTACAGACTTACAGTTACATGGATTTTGTGAGGTGAGCTTTAATTTGAGGTGAACCATATGCTGTGTGTGCCAGAGGTGGGAGGGGCTGCATGAGGTGTAGAAACGCTCGAGGCTTTCTTTCACTTATTTCCACCCAGGGCTGAGTTTATTCAGAGAGCTCAGGCATAAACGGCTGAATGCCAGCTTCCATTTTGCAGTTTGACTGTTTATTTAGACAGAGAGCTCATAGTTGTTTTTAGTCTTGCAGCAAACAAAAAAAAACATTGTGTTGCAACTGTCAAATTAAATTGTGCAAAATAGGTTTGTAATTCTTGAATTTCAATTTGTGTGTTGCAGTAACACTCTCCAGAGAGATTATTTCCGATTGCCTGCACAGGCCATGGTGTCTGTCAAATGCAACCCATATCACATCGGTGACATGTGTGTCCTTATGGGTGACGCAGCCCATGCAGTAGTGCCTTTCTATGGGCAGGGGATGAACGCTGTAAGTAGCGCTAAATGGAGGAGAGAAAAAAGGCAGAAGGGTATTAACGCAGAAACTAATTCATCCATTCATGTTTTATAGGGCTTTGAGGACTGCATTGTCTTTGATGAAATAATGGATCAGTTCAATGAGGATTTCAGTAAGTACTTTTTAAATGACCAAAGATTAAAGAAGACAGAAAATAAGCTGAGCATACAGTAGGATCTCCATCCTTTGTGCATCCCTCTAGGTGCAGTTCTGCCTGAGTATACCAGAGTTCGGGTTCCAGATGATCATGCAATTGCAGACCTGGCCATGTACAACTACATTGAAGTAATCCAGATTTATTTAATGTCCAATTTAGCCATAACAGGCCACTTGTACTATTTTAGATGCATTGACTTTAACACAAAAAAATGGGATGGGTGATAATAGAATAATGTTAGCATCTCTTACTTACAGTTGTGGTCAAAAGTTTGCGCACACTCATCATGGGTATGAATGCTGTGGTAATTTGGGGCTTTTAAGGATTTCTTTGACCTATTCAGGAATGGTCTTCCCAAAGCCCCGACCTCCTACTGAAAATTTGTGGACTATGCTTAAAAGCCAGGTCTGTATCAGGAAACCAGCCAATTTAAATGAACTCCACCAATTCTGCAAAGAAGAGTGGTCAAATATCCAGCCAGAATTATGCCAGAAGCTTGTCCATGGCTACCAAAAGCATCTGGTTGAGGTGCAACTTGCTAAAGGACATTTAACCAAATATTATTGGGGTTGTATGTGTATGTTTGAGTCCGTGTGGATTAGAGAAAATCTAAAATAAATTCAAACTTGCACCCAATTCTTGGTTTTTAAAGTTATGAAATATTTATGCTGTACAATCATTCCACCCTGGAAAAAGAACCGTTCAAAGAACTCATTAAAAGCCCAAAATTATCATGACATTCAAGCCCGTGAGGAGTGGATGAGAACTTGTGACCACAACTGTAAGCAAAAGTAACAAAACCACAGTATAAAAACAGGTCGTTACAAGAGCTATTAAATATTAAAAAACAAATAGAAATGGACAAGCATAACTTGATACTACCCAGAAGTACTGTACAAGAGTAGAATACTCAGTACAGTACTTCTTGTACAGTACTAGTTAATTAGAACCATACATTCTAATTAACCTAAAACTAACCATTAGAGGTATTTCCACTGAAGTGACAACTGAAAACCTTTTGTAAGATGTGTAGAAAAGCTGTTCACAGGCATAAGAAACTCTAAATATGCTGACTACAATTATCTGAAGCTGAACAGCTCCCTAACCTTCAGTACATTAAAAGTCCCACTTTCATAGGTAACTGCTAAAGCAGTTAAAACTGACAGCAGCTTGTGTTAGCTTAATAACACTCCTGCTCTCCCAGTGCTGTGGTTATACCCGGAAGCGTGAAGAAGGAAGTCTGGAGTTTCTCATATGGCTCTGTTTTAATGATATTACAAGTTAGACGGATGGTTCACAAACACATTTTTTACATTGTTTTGTAGATGCGAGCGCACGTCAACTCCAAATGGTTCATTTTCAGAAAGCGTGTTGATAACATTCTCCACTTCTTGATGCCAAAGGCAATAATTCCACTTTACACGATGGTAAGTTAGATGTCTGTAATGAATAATAGCTGTTGCCACATTATTTTGTCTACCCCCAAACCTTCTATTCTTTCTCCTTTCTTGTCTCTAGGTCACTTTCACTAGGACCAGATACCATGAAGCAGTTAAGCAGTGGCACTGGCAAAACAAAGTAAAACACTTGGAGAAAATGTGCTTTTTCACTGCACTTTCATTTCAGCTTTCATGAATACGGTTTAATTTTGATGGGACTTCTCATACCTTTTGATATAAATATATAATGCTGTAATTAAGGACTCTTTTGAAGTGACAGTGTTATCAGAAGCAGCACTAAAGGTGGCCGTGGCTCTGAGTTAACAATTCTCCATTTAATACATAGCTCACCTGCACAGAGAAATATTTCTGATTTCTCTCGCTGGGCTGGAGATAAGACAGTGAGTCCTTGGCTCTGTGCTGGGCTGTCTGATTTGGCCTGTGCTGGCAGCTTCTGCTCTAATAGACAGTTGGACAGCAGGGATTTTCACAGCCTCCCTTGTAAATTGATTGAGCCCGTAGGGCTGTGTAGGCAAATGGTGAAATGACCTTCATGGGGTGAGAAAAGAAATACTATATCCAGCAGTATATTTAATAAGCATTTCTGAAGGTCTTTCAAAGGTTTTCTGTGGGCATTGGCTGCTTTTTCACTTGTTTTCACTCCAGTCCTTGTACCTGACCATTTTCAGAGGTTTATTAAGCCACATAACACTGACCTTTGAATAATTCGAGTACAGCTGACCTCAAGGGATAACGAACAAAAGGCAGCCAAGATCCAAAGAACTTTGGACAACTATTCCTGAGTTCAGGAATTTTAAGCTCATTTAAACTATATAAATTCTGTTTTTGCCTTCTTTACTGTATTTGTATTTCCACATATGTTCATACATATTTCAGTAAAATGCTGCCATTTTCCTAGCAAAATATATATAAAGAAAGGTGGGGCTTAAGACATTTGCCTCAAACTTTATGTTCAACTGCTTGATTTCAGGTTATTGTTAGACTCTAAAGGTTTTTGGTGACAGTTATGATCATGCTAGTATTCCTTTGCTCCTCTGCTCTCAGTTTCACTGTCTGTTTCACCTTATGCTACTGTTAAAAAAGCCTCCCAATAAGTGTTGATTTGTCTTACAGCTCAGTTGAGAATAGCTGAAAACTGAACATTTGGAAAATCTTACGTGCTGCCATAGAGCTCCAGGGAAACCTGAAGCCTGGGTGTTTTCCTTGCAGCTGCTTTAGAGAGACTAATTGTACAGCACCTCAAATTGGAAGCAATTTACAAACCTTTGTGTGATGTGTGAGAAACAAATAACTGAATTCAAAAAAGGTTTGTTATCTATTCCTTTCTTCACAGGTGATAAACCGTGGCCTGCTGCTCAGTGCTGTCGGGGCTGTTCTGGGAGGCTCCTATCTGCTCATTAAACATCCTCCAGATCTCAGCAAGCTCATCGTCTCTGCTGAAGAAATGTGGGACAGGCTCGTGGCTCTCAGGACACCCTGAGCATGGGCATCATTGCTGATCTGACAGACAGGTGGACAGGCTGCAGAGTTAAACACTAGAAAAGAACTGAGAGGGACCCAAATATTAATTACATTTTGACTGAATTGTCTAATTCACAGTGATGGCCCCAGTAATGGCAAATTACTCTAATAATGGCTACCTTCACTTAAACCACTGATGATTGATAAGAACATCTTACACTATTTAATCAGTGCTTAAACGACAATGATTAGAATCAGAACAGTGGGGTTTTAATTATTAAACAAGTTTTAATGTGAAAACAAAATGTCAGTATTAGGCCTGTGTGTAAGTTTACCTATAGCTGCTTTTACACAGGAATGACATATTAAAGTTACCTCAGCTCATGGATATCACCAGATTTTTTTTCTTCTTTTTTTTTTGTCTTCATGGTCCCCAATGACCTCTACTTGATACAAAGTATTTTAAGGGTAAATTAATTCATTTGGGGGAAGTTATCAATTAATAGTTATTTTACCTGATGTTTTTGCAATTGTTTATACATATACAGTATTGTGCAAATGTGTTGAGTCACCCATTTTTCTATGAAATGAGAAATAGGTGCAGTGATTTATTCAAATGTGCTAAAACATATATACCTTGTGCCTATAGTATATAAGGCAACAACAGAGCCTGTACAGTTCAAATAAGCTCTTATTTGGATGTTATTGTTCCATTTTCTTAGGCCTGATGGTGCCACACTGCTTCAAGAAAGTAGAAATTTCAAATTTGGATTCATCACTTAATAAGAGTGATGTTGCCACTGATTCTCAGTCCAGTTCTTGTGTAATTTGACATACCTCAGTCTTTTCTCTCCGGTTCCCTTCCTCAAGAATCGCTTGTTGACAGCCACCCTTCCACTGAGACCATTTCTGATGAGGCTTCAGTGAACAGTAAATGGCTCAATTGAAGGGTCAGATGTATCTCCCAGGTCCTGTCAGGTCTTTGCTGGATTTTCTTTCTTGTATTTCTTGAGGACATGATTTACAAACACTGTTCATTGGCTGTATTTTTTTTTTTCAGGCCTGCCACTTGTTCTGGTGGCTCAAGACTTTTGCCTATTACTGTATTTACTCTGTTTTGTTTCAGAGTCTGGCTGGTTTCTTCAGCTGTCAAATGTACTGCTGTGCTCACCGGGCAATAGGGTATATAAAATGAGTGAACATGAGTGGTTTTAAGGACTTTTATTTGACCTTTATGAAACTCACTGATCAGTTTTGCACTCTGGCAACAAGCGTAAATGTTAAATTTTCAGCTTCTGGACACAGCTAGGCAAGCTGTTTCCTGTTTCCAGGCTTTATTATAAGATAAGCTTCATATTGAAAATACAGTAAGAAATCAAGCAAGTTTCAGTTTTCCAACTATTAAAAAAACCTTCCTCATTCTCAGATGAACAATGAAAAGGGTTTATATCAGCTGAGGAAATCCATTCATTAAGTCTATTCATAGCTGACAGCTCAGGAGGAAATGAAAGGAGTGTGCCACTGAGGTCTTAGTCTCATTTCCTTTTAGTCCTCAAGGAGGACTACTCCCATAGTTCTCATACATACAAGTCAACCAAATGTAATTTCACAGTGACTGATCTTGTCACCCTGGATGTTTACACTGAAATGAGATGAGCTTAAGTAAACAGGCTAGGTAGCTTAAAATAGGATATCTTTATTGAACCCATACACAGTAATGCCAGTTTGTGCATTATGGTTTATGGCTAAGAAGCTAAGGCTTATATTCCATTATACACAGTTGGGTACCAACCAAAAAGATGAAAATGCTACCACATGTTAATCCAAACTCAGGTCCTCAACTGCCCTCCATATACTCAACACAGTCCTACAGCTGTCACATATACTGTACGGTATATCTGACAAATAAGTGTGAGAAGCATACCACTAGTACTTAACTACATCATGAAGTTACTTATATCACAACAGCTGATGTTAGATGAGGGTGTCACACTTTCTTACCACTCAAACAGGTTTATTTGAGATCTTGAGCTTACAGCTGGATTTTTACACTACGCTGTAACAAGTCTGTAACCATGTGTGGACACAGAAACAGCCAGGGAGGTCAGACAGGATTTTTTGGCTTGGAATTGCACGTTAGGTCCTAAGGCATACGAGTGGGGTGAGAAGTCTGTTGTTTACGGCTCACAGTGGCCTCACTTGGATAATGTTGAACTGCGTGGAGTTTCCAGCCTTGGAGGTTACATCCAGGTGCTGGAAGTCATCACTGGTGATGATGAAGACGATTGAGGAGGAATTGAAGGTGACCCTTTTTTTGGGTCGGTCCTTGCTGCTGCTGCACATACTGGACACAACGATGGGTCGGACGGGACGCTCGATTGGCGCCAGGGGGCGCTCTTTGAGGCCGCGCTGCGGCCAGGAGATCCGGGAGCAGAGCAGCTGCAGCAAACAGCGGCGGAACTGTGACAGGAGAAAGAGAAGCATGGTATTTAACAACAGCCGCCTTTCCTCACTCATTAGTATGTCAAATGCACCAGAGATCAGCCTCTTGCCAGCAAGCCAAAAGACTAGTGGAACTGCCAATTTCACTCTGATATACAAAATAAAATAAAAATGTATCCTGTTCAGATTCAGGATTAAAATATATTAAAGTGTGAAATCAAACTGTGTAATTTTGTGGTAAAATATTCCTGCAAACTGCTACTCAAAAATGCAGCTGCACAAGAGGAGAACACAACGTCACGCCTCACTGAGATGCCATTGATTTGTTGTGGTTGTCCATATTTAATTATGGGTTCAGCTGTGGTCACTCGAGAGGAAAAAATAAATCGACACACTACACAGTAAGCGGCTATTCACAGCTCTCAAGTGAAATATATAATGTATTCCAGACAGCAGCCTAACCTTGGCTGTGCAGTGAGGGAGGGTTCTTGAGCAACAACAAAAATAAATTGGTGCTGGAGAGGTAGTTTTTTTCCCCCAAACATAAAAAAAAGAAAAATTGATTTGATTAAAAACCTTTCTGCTCATAAAGACGTAGATGAGTGGGTTGTATGCCGTGCTGGACTTGGCAAAGAATGATGGGATGATGGCCACTGTGGGAGAGACCATGCTCTTCCTGCCAAAGGCCTCCATCATGGACACAACAGCGTAGGGCGTCCAACACACCAGGAAGCAGGATATCATCAGGAGAAACATCACAGCCACTTTCTTCTCGTAACGCAAAATCTTGATGATTTGAACCGTTTGGAGGTCTTGGAGAGAGCGCAGCTGTAAGAGACAGGAAAGAGCAGGACGCCAACATGAAGGGATATTTCTTTAACAAGCAGAGCGGCTTGATTCTGCTGTAATTTATTGCACAGTATTAACAAGTTACAGTGACTCATTAAGTGTCATTCAGTATATTTCTGTCAGTCTTTTGTTTGCAGTTTTAGTTTTCTTTTGAAAAGTTGCTTTGTTGTTTTTTTGTTTTTCCTGCCTTTGTCTTTTTCCCCATCTTATGTGCTTATATGCCTGCTCTTCCTCATTAGTGTATTCTACTCATCTAAGCCAGTATTTTATGTTTTATTAGGTTTACCTTAATTTTACACCATAGGAATTTTCCAACATTCAGATTAATAAAGTATTTCTTACCCTAACACCCCCCCCCCCCCCCCCCCCCCCCCCCCCCCGTCTGCGCTGTTCCCTCGGCAGCCCTTCTGCCTCTGTACCCACATTCCAGTGTTTTGCATTCAGTTTTTCTTTGGTTTAGTTTTTATCATCCTAGGGGCTTTGCCTGCGTTTCATCTTGGGACCCGTTCCAGAAAGCAGGCTTAGTCAAAGAGAGGTTATTTAAACTCTAGGTCAGTTACCATGGCAACAGACTTTGTGACCCTAACCTGCTCGCTAGTAGGATTTTGTACAACAAACCTCTCCTTCAGCTGCAGGAGCTGTTTGACTCCTAAAGTTAGAGTCGAAACACGTATCAGAACAAATGAATCTGTGGAAGTTTGTTTGTCTGGAACAGAAATCTCTGTGAGCTATTAGTTTGTGATCCAAGAAGTATCTTTAACGTACCTGCTTTTATACAAGGACAGAAACAGAATATGTGGACGCTGGTTTTGTTCTTGGCTCAGAGTCAAACTTTTGCAGTGTCCTCCTTTCTAACACATTAAGACAGCTGCCAGGTTGTCAACCAGTTCCCCTGCACTGAAATATTTATCGTACATTAATAATCAACGTTTAAACCAAACAAATTTATATGACACTTCAGACACAGGCCAGTCAACAACTGCTTAAAATGTTACTTTTTTAAAAAAAATTCTATAGCTTGAATAGTTTAAATGTTATTTTACTTCCATGTAGTCTGCATGTTTTCTCAGCATTTCAGTACATGTCAAAAAATGTGTGGTCACTTTGAACTGATGCACCTTTAACCACCAACATTATTATTACTGGATTCTCAAAATTTATCATCTCTCAGTGAATCAGCTCAGAACTAAACCTGCTTTCCGGAGCAGACCCCTTTACTCCTCCTGTTTGATTTCATTTGCTGCCTGAGTTGGTTTCAGTAACATTTCTATTATTTCCATAGTGTTGTGTTATCCTGTCAGCGGGCACTAGTTTTTGTGTTAACACAGTGTGTGCTCCCCGTTATATGATTGGCCTCTGACTCTAAGATACTGCACAATCTCTCTCCTGGCTGCCATCATTAAGATGGTGATTGGATGGCTGCCGAGTCCAGCTCTCCACTCAGATTAAATCAATTTAAGCTCCGCATCAGGATGCAGTGGTAAATGTTTTGGTTTGGTAGCCACGTGGATGGATAGTTAAGCGATAGAAAGTTAGTCACGTTTTCATTTTGTTGGGAGTTCTCTCTCTCTTTTGGTTTTATTTCTTTTTTTTTAACTAGACCCAAAACTCTACAGCTGTCAGGCTAATCTGCTGGTTACAATAATTTACCCTGCTCTGCCTCTGTTTCCTCCTCTGTGAGGTGGCTCTTAAGATGTTGGCAACAGCTGAAAGCTCATGAAAACATGAAAATGCCTCAGTAATAGACCTGGGTTCACAGCACTGCAGATCAGAATACAGCAGCTAATCTGTAGACATGAATACAATATTTGTGATTTCACAATTTCTGTTTGTTACATTCTTTTTCTTATTAATCCACAACCTTTTCCATGCTTAAGTTCTGTTATTTCTCCAGGTCTTCAGACATCTACAATGAGATTTTCTGACTCTGGCCAAGCTGGCCAGCTGCTCTTGTATCAAACCAGAAAAAGCCTGCCGGGTAGTGAGTTATTCCTCTTTGAAGATGTTCCCAAAATACTGTGACGTGTGATGAATCCACGCAGGCCTCTGAGGAGTTCGGGCTTGGGGCTCTGAGAACGCAGCAGCTCACACTTCCTGCATGATTGTGCATATTTAAGAAAGGAAAGTGTGATGCAGACAGTCTTGGAAATCATTTAGAGCTTTTTAAACAAACTCTCACTTTTCTTTTGCCACAATCAGGGACATTTTAAGGTGATGCTTCTAAGAGGCACAGCAGCGAGCTTTCTGCATGAATTCCACTGCACAGGACAAGCCCCAAAGGCACAGAGGAATAATATGATAATAGAAGCTATAATGAAAGAGGAGTAAAAGGCAGCACTTGACCAGTTAAGGTCAAGGAGTGTCTTTTTATTAAAATGAACACCCCAGAGTCTGCATTGTTCAGGATTTAGCTGAAAGCTATAAAATAACTGTGTCTAGAAAACACACAAAAAAAACCCCCACTGGATTTAAGTATTCGCAATCTGGGAACCTATTGGCTAGTATGCTTACTTAGCCTCTGGGATGATGACCTGTATTTTTGTGGTTTCTGGTATAGCCATCGGACTACTTAAAATTTCACCAAATTTTTGCTCCTGATGTACTGGGCAATATTCACTTCAAACTGTTCAGATTCTGATAATCATTTTGTGCATGCAAAAGCGTTAAGATTCTCAACACTTTTGCATACACAAAATGATAAAGAACTTCATGACATACCAAATTATGTGATAGCTTGAAATATCACTTTGACACATGCTGTATACCACTTGTTTCCTCTAAGGTGTTGATGATATTATTGGTCATAATCATGGAGGGAGTGGTGCCACTGGCCGACTCCCGCAAGGCGTGTTTGGGGCCTTCCTATCACCCTTATGCCAACATCAGCAATATGGTCAGTGGAACTCTTTGGTGCGAGGCATGGCTCCGCAAGGTGCTGGGTGGTTCTTGGGCACCTGGGGCCCTTGGCTGGGTTGGCCTCTCGTTCCCTCTGTTTCACTTTCCCTTTGGATGTGTGTCCTTTAGCCTCCCTTCCTTCTGCAGGGGTGGGCACGCAGTAGTCCTTGGGATCTGTGGCCTCAGGTGTTCAGTGCTCCTGGGGGTCCATGGATGAGTCTTTGTCTGCCTCTGGGTTCCAGGGGGCGTTGTTACAGCATCTCATCATCATTATCGAGCACATTTCATGACAAACGCACACACACACACACACACACACACACACACACACACACACACACACACCACACACACACAAACAACACAGAAATACTGTATCTTTGTTTGTGTATCTGCTTCTATTTTTCTCTCTTTCAGCTGCCACCTTTTTCTTTGAGTGTGTTTTGTTACAGATGCTTCATTGGGCCGTACAGCCAATCAGTGATAAGAGTCTTATCCCATTCTTTCTATAGTTACACTTCTGTGCTGCCAACAGCAAAGTAGCCGAGTGCCCTCTGGTGGACAAACTATGGAATGTCAATACTCATCACATAGTTGAAGGGTGTTTCTTCCCTCTTCTTTACTTTGTAATTTTTCATTTATCAGCCATTATAAATGCTGATACTGATCAAATGAAATGCGCCAAATGTTTTCAATTAGTGAAATGTCTGGACTGCAGGCAGGCCTCTTCAGCACCCAGACTCTTCTATGAAGCCATGCTGTTATAATAGCTGCAGTATGCGGTTTAGCATTGTCTTGCTGAAATTTGCAAGGCCTTCCTTGAGAAAAACATTGTCTGGATGGGAGCATATGTTGCTCTAAAAACCTGTATACACCTTTCAGCATTGATAGTGCCTTTGCAGATGTGCAAACTCCTAGTTCCATAGGCAGATATGCCCCCCCATACCATCAGAAACACAGGCTTTTGAACTGAGTGCTGAGTCCCTTTCAGTTTAGAGGAAGTGATGTCCATGTTTTTCAAAAAGAATTTCACATTTTAATTTGTCTGACCAGTTTTCCACTTTGGCCCAGTCTATATTAAATGAACTTTGGTCCAGAGAAGACAGCAGTATTTTTGGATCATTTTTACATGGCTTCCTCTTAGCATGATAACCTGTGTTTGTGGATGGCACAGTGACCTGTGTTCACAGACACTGATTTCTGGAAGTGTTGCTGACCCCATGCAGTGATTTCCATGAGTGAATCATTCCTGTTTTTAATGCAGCGCCACGTGAGAACCTGAAGATCACAGGCATCCAATATTGATTTCCAGTTTTGCACACAGAGATTTCTTCAGATTCACTGAATCTTTTGATATTACTGTATGTACTGTAAGCCTTTACAATTTTACATGGAGGAACATTATTCTGAAATTGTTTCACAATTTGTAGACACAGTTTTTGGATATTCTGAGAAACTCTTTTCATACCTGGTCATGTTACTGACCTGTTGCCAATTAATTTAATTAGTTGCAAAATGTTCCTCCAGCGATTTCCTTTTAGTACCACTTTCTTTTCCAGCCTGTTGCTACCCCAGTCCAAACTTTGAGGCATGTTGCTGCCATCAAATTAAAAATTAGCTAATATTTTTATGAAATAGTAAAATTTCTCACTTTAAGCATTTGATTTGTTTTCTATGATCTACTGTGAACAAAATATGAGTTATGAGATTTACAAATCATTGCATTCTGTATTTATTTAAATTTTAAATTGCTTCCCAACTTTTTTTGGAATTACATTAACAGTTTAAACTCAAAGCTGGAGTTTTGTTTTTGTATTGGTTCTTGATATCTCACTTGTACAGTTGAGTTGTCAGTTGTAGGATAAGGGAAGAAAACCGCAGTGAAAATTTTAGTTAAAGCAAAAACACTGAAAATGTTTCAGGAATGTGACCTAAAAGCAGTCAAAATGTCAATGGTACTGCAACTGCAGTCTGTACTGGTGATGAGCAATAACAAGGTATAAAACTTTACACCAATAGTGATAAAGGAGATTTTCATTCCTACAGTTATCTTTAATGTTTTCTTCACAGATATTTGCCAATGTAGCCCTTTACATTCCTTACCCTCTGCACTGTGTACAGGATGTTCCCATAGCAGTAGATCATGATACCAACAGGCACAAAGAAACATGCCAGGAGGAAGAAGAGGATGAAGGCGGCATCGTTTGGGTCCTTAGAGGTCCAGTCCAGAGAGCAGCCCAGCCTGTGGATCTCTAGAGTGTAGCGGTTCCACCCGAGCAGAGGAGCTCCTGTCCAGGCCAGGGAGTAGAGCCAGATGTGGGCAATGGCCCGCCACGCCCAGGGGAAGTCCACCACCTGGGCATGGACCACCCGGATATAGCGCTCATAAGCCAGGGCAGCCAGAGTCATGATGGAAACGATACCTGGCAGCAAAGGGAGAGAGACAGTCAAGCTGAGTAATGCAGACCGCTCACTGCAGGATCTGGGTCAGTGTGTCTGGGCTGAGTGCACATCACACTCAAATCTGAGCATCTTGTGGCTGGACATCACACTCAATCATTTCATTGCAAAGCCTTGTGAAGACTCACAGAAAGAGGCTCTTGACTCCCACGCACACACACCTCCAGGACCTGCATCTGCATTACACAGCCTACTTTTTCCACAGAAACTGTAGTGGCTGTGGCTCTTTTGTTCATCCTGTGCATCATTTTACTTCTAGGTTTATGTGGCACGCAAGCTTAAGAGCACCTCTTCAACCCCTGGTATAGCATCTAAAATAACTGCATTATTTAGTCAAGCTTCCTCATATACCCTCACCTAACCTATATACATGTATATCCAGTTATGTCTTATAGTTCTTGTCTGAGCTAGGTTTATTAAGCTCTTGATGCATATGAATAACACAGATACAGTTTCAGTAAACGGATGCACAGGTTACAAACAGATTGCACTGAGTTTGAGCCACAGCAAGGACATGCATGGACAGAACTGCCAGGGCTTATTGCTGCAGCTCCTGTAGTATTTGTATGTGAGCTGCCAAGTAATACTTGGAGTAATGTGCAAAGAGGACAGCACATTTGTGTATAGAGGGCTGGAGGACACATGTACTGTCAAGCCAGGAGGGTTATTTTTGTATACTTCAGTTTTGACAGGATATACAGAGCTTTGCAGTTTGTACCCAATCAAGCCAGGACTACCTGTGTGACCTTGAGCTTTTCACATATCAAATGTCATACAAAAGATTTCTTTTTCTGAAGTGCCGTGTCGTGAATCACAAGTAAGGGAAAACGAGGCAGAACGCAACATCTTCTCGCTTCAATGTCACTTTACTCATGAAAGACTTCTGCGTCTTATATCAACACAGCTTTTGCATGCCTTTTGATTCTGAATTCTCCTTTGACATCAGCACTGCAAACCAGATCTACTCAATCATTGCTGCAGTGCTGCACACCACACAGGCGGGCAAAAGTGTCCTTTAGAACATGTGCAAAGACAATGTCACTTAAAGGACAGCAGGATGACAGAAGTCCAGCTGGTTCTCTGGGTTTCATTTGCTAAAGCAGTAGAAAAAAAAAAAAAAAAAGACTTGGAGGGTTGCACTAATGAGCTCATTACCACACAACCGTCCTGCTGAGCTCTAATTCCTACACTAGTGGGACCCAGACAATGACCCTCAGTGTTTCCTCACACTTCCCTGCTGAACAGACTTGTGCTGGAAATAAATGGACACTTTTGCTAACACAGAAGGACAGCCACAGTGGAGGTGTCAAAGGATTCCTCACTGCATGAAGCACGCACGAACAACACTGCCTGATAAATACAGAAAAGAAAAAAAAACAGGCGATATTTAGCTCAGCAGGGCAGTTTGATATCACTACAGCTCAGCGTGGGGAGGGACTGCATGGTTCAGTCTGTATTTTAACACAATTTTAGAGGAAATTTGCACCAGAGCTCCCAGAAAAAGTCTAATTTTCATAAAAATATGCATTTAAGTGACGTCCTTCATGATATGTTTTAGTATAAATGAGCTCCTCTCTGCTTTCTGCCTAATTTTCTTATTTATAGTGAGAAACACAAATAAAGGCAATAGAGGTAAACATGAATAAAGATTTAATTTGTTTGGAAATATTTAAATAAAAAACTTAACGTTAAATGTTAATACATTCATTATGCTAGCATAAATGAATGAATTATTTCTTAATTTTATTCTCTCTCACCAAATAAGCTGTTGCTGAAGCCGTCCCAGACGCACGTCGCCTGGCTCCAAATCCATCCGCCTTTGACGCACGACGCAAAGGTAAAGTTTATCCCGATGACAGAAACCAGAAAATCGCTCAAACTTATGTTGACCAGCAACAAATTTGTAGGCGTCCGGAGTCTCTTGAACCGACAGTAGAGTATAATGACAACAACGTTATTGCAAAAGCCGCACACTCCGATGGTCCCAATGGTAAAAGCGAGAAGTTTGTAGGTGCCGAGTGTGAAAATATAATGTTCTGTACTTCTGCCGGCTCTGGTTTCGTTAGCGGGATTCATTTCGCGGATGCAAACTTGGTTTCCAGCATTGTGCTGCGCGCGTCTCTGGGCACGAGATGCTGTGCGCTCCCACACGGACTCCTCGCGCGCCGCTAATTCAAACCCAGGCTGAGACCGCTGTTTGCTAAAACTAGGTCAATATACCAGGGACAAGTCTCACTCAACGGCAACGTCATGCTTCCTCTTATACTTTCAAAGTAATTTCCCCCTCCGTTCAATATATAGGTCAAACACATAAATGTTTAAATAAAGGCCTTTATTTATTTCTTGAACTACCTTCTAGGCTAAACAGTTAACAGATAATGCTGCTGCCGCTTTATTTCGACTTTATTTTGTTTTCAATTCCACCTCTTTTATTTTGAAACCGAAGCATCCTCAGTCTCCAGACTTTAGCGGGACCGTCAGTGGGCGAGCTTCTCTTTGATGGTCCTGACAGATGAAACGAATTCATTCAGCAAACATCAGCGTTACTTACATTTGACCCTGTTTCTATTTCAGAATCAGCCACACGTATTTTAAAAATGTAAATCCATTTATGATTTTTAATTGAGGATTGTTATAATCCAGTTAAAAACTGCATTCCTTCTGATGCACATGGGCTAATTATATCACAGTTAGTATAATGCAGAGCTTTAAAATGTTCTCTTTACAGATGCTTATTTTTCCCCCGAGCATCATTTTTTTCTAACACATTTTTCTATTACCTGTTGGTGAGTACACTAATCTCTAACTATTGTTATTATAGCTGTACATTTTTTTTTATATATAATAGCAGGGAAACAGGGGTAATGATGAGAGTATAAATACACACATTCTGTATTCTGAGCCTCTGTGGGAAACTTCTCATGTGCAGCAGGAATCAAATGATGACAGTTCATCAGCTCTGCTGCTGCTTTTTTAAAAAATTTTTTATGTCTATCTGTAAGTCCTGTGACATTTTGAGGTGCTCTTTTTCCACCTCATTTTGTCCACGGAGAAATGTCACCAGGGTTCCCACGGCGACGTGTTTTGTCTGACCTCATTTCTCGCGCCTACAGGTTGATTTAAAATAGCAGAAATCTCTTTAAGATGTGGGGATGTGCACAGACTGGGAATGTCTAAACCAGGCATTTCACCCACTGACTCACTCACGTGCTTTTCATTCATTTGAAGGTTTTTCATTCAAGGCAAAGAAGAAGCGTTATGTTCTACTCCATTCAATCACATCTGCAGGGATGTATGCCACAGCCCGGCACTGTGATGAAATATGGTTTTGTTTTCTTGCCAAGGATATTGCAGGAAAGGTAAATTGTAAGCCTGGTATTATTACTGGCCTGTAAACACTGTAGATTGCAGAAGAACAGTGATGCAATTATGCTGCTATGCTGGGAAACGGTGATCCATTGATCCAGTGTTCAGAGCAGTAACACTTGAAACTAAATGGCAAAATCCAATTAATATAGGTCAACAGCATTCAGATACCCACAGGTTTTGTGTGGGCATCACCCCTTTATGTTTGCTTTTATAGCTTTTACTGCTGAGATAATCATAAGTATTTAAAGACAGACAATTCTTTCATTTTTTTTCTCCTCTTTTTCTGTCTGGTCAGAGTTTCTGGAATTAGGTCAAGCTTCTGAGTAAGACATTTCCTAATTTGGCTCTCTTAATTTAGCGAGAGACCGCAGGTTTAATTGAATGGAGTCCCTATAAAGGTGATCTCTGAGAACATTCACATCTGCTCACATGTACAGAATCACCCACTGCTTTCCTCCCCAGAGATGCAATTACTACAGCACTGCTCTCACTGTACTGGGAATTGGCTCCATAATGAACGTTAAAGTAGTTTTTTTTCTTTCTCTGTCGCAAACATTAGCACTTCAAACATGACAGAGCTCACTCTCTAGCAGTTCTACCATCACTCAAAAATCTGTCAGCATCAGTGCTCGTTTCCTGACTCTCTCCAGTCAGGCTGCAGTGGTTCACTGACCACCCCTCCGGTCTCTTTTGAGCAAGTCTGTGTGGGGGGTGCAGCTCTTTCTTGCTGAGAGTTTAAAAAGAAACTCAATACCACTCTTATTTTATGCTGTATATGAAGAATCAGTCAGCAGGTGGTAACCTAATTCAGTATAAAATTAGTAGACTTGATGGACTGTTAAGACATGCAAGTTAAAGTGACTCACAGAAACGACCAAAAAAGGATAGCGAGCTTACTATAAAGAAAAACAAAATGTGAAGGTATTTATCCAACAAATGCAGTCCTCAAAACCACAGCCTGTAAATGAAATTACAGGATGTCTTTTTAATTACACCCTGCCACTACAGTCATCCACACCCTGAGTGCACCTGTTATGATTCTCCAAAGGCATTTAAAAGTCTTAGTTTTGTTTTGAACCTTTTTTTTCAAAAAAGGTTTTAGTTTTCCCCCCTCAAAGACGTTGAATTTCAAAGCCATTAACCGTGGTTCATTGAAGTTATTAAACAGTTGAATGTAAATTTAATGTGAACCAGCTTGGCTTAACGATCTCACCGCTGTGGTTTTTGGAAAATGTGATTTCAGTAAAGGAATTTAAAAAAAAAAGGATTTATAAACAAAACATGGGATCCATGATGAATAGGCATGAACATGCAGATCAGATATTAACTCATTTAAAGATCATTTCAAAGAGGACCTATCATGCTCGTTTCCAGCTCCCTGTTTTCATTCATGCATAATTGACAGAATAATCCTTATTATCTTATGCTGGGCCTCGGTGCAGCCCCTCAGTTCCTCTGCTCTGAAACAAGCTATTTTAGCTCCTCTTTTTTTGAGGCCACCCTGCCTTTAAGTCAGCTTTCCTCAGATTAACTGCTTCTCACAAACAAAAGACATGAACAGCAGGTGGGTTTAGCTGTGTGTCTTAGATATGCCCTCTATCTGACATCATACAGAGCTAAGAGTAGAAGAACAGTCTGAAACAGAGCATTTAGAGGCCAAATTTTGGTGTGTGGGGATTATTTGCATCTACACTGATCTCATTGTTTCAAACGCTTGCCAATGCTTAATACAATAATTCACTATGACAGGAAATAATGAAAAGCATAATCGCTTCATTTATGCATTACAGCCCTGTTAACACAGAGCGTTTTGCCGCGCCAAGCAATTTACCTCGGCTACTCCTGGCTCCATGCACGATATCCAGAGAAATTACTGAACGGAACGACAGCTCAGTAACTTTGTAACTAATAAAGTTCATTTTCACTTTCCCCTGCCCCCACCTAATGGGTAAAACCTACTGACTGGTACGACCCGGCTGGGCAATTTGATTAGTCACAAATTCAGATTGTCTGAT
>NW_022060211.1:0-32192 GCF_007364275.1 Archocentrus centrarchus
CAACTACTCAGAACAATTGGCCTTAAAACGTACAACAATTCGGAAAGAAATGAATGACATTCTAAAACAGAAATCGGAATTTCAAATCCACAGAACCAGGCTGTCATGCCTCAAGGGTTTTTGGTGTGTGTTTGTGTGGATGTGTTGTGTTTTTCCCATGTCCTTCCTCCTTGATGTGGGCATGTTTGGAGACTGGCTGACGGACCTCGAGGCGGCTACCACCTGAGACTCCTCCTTCTTGGGCAGGCGCTCAGCGGCACTGCTCCACACCTGTGCCGTGTTGGGTAATCACACAGACTTCTTAAGCTGCCGGCAGACCTTCAGTCTTTGCTGGATCATTGACTAAGTCACAGTCAGTGTTTGGCCGCTTGTATATTGATTCTCTGCTCGTTTGTGCTTTGACTTACCTACTTTTCGCTCCTTGCCCTAGACATGCTGTGGAAGTTCCTGCTTGCTTTTCCCTGTCGCCACCTCGTCTCCAAACGCCGCCTGTCACACTGCCTCACTACACCCCTGCCAGAGTCCTGCCTGCCGTCCCTCACACCACCCCTGCCATCGCTCACTCTCTCTGGATTCCCCTCGGCGAAACCTCACGCCACCAGCCACCGCGCAGCCTGCGCTCGCCCAACCCCGTCAGGAAACTCTCATATTCCACACTATCAATAAATCACGTTGTCATCTTCTAAGCATTTTCTGTGTCCCCTCCTTCTCCACGTCTTGACACAGGCAAAAATATTACTTTTACGGTGCTAGGCCAAGCCATTTATTAGCCATGAAAATACAAACCTGTAATTACTTTTCAGATATACCTGCCATTAAATCTGAAGCTGGCAATATTAGTACCAATTCTGATGAAAATAATAAAATATTCCAAACCTTTTATGCTGACTTATATCAGTCAGAGGTTATTCCAAACAAAACATTTTGTGATAAATGGTTAAATCAGCTAGATTTGCCCCATCTCCCTAGATCTGATGCGGTCAATTTAGATAAACTGAATTAAAAATTGCAGTGCAGAAAATGCAGAGAGGCAAATTGCAGGCATTGATGGGATTCCCCCGGAACTCTATGTTTGTCTTTGGGAACAACTGGGCCCTTTCCTTCTTTAGATGATCCTTTATTGAGAAGGGTGAGTTTTCAAGAGATGTCAATACTGCTCCAGGTCCTCATGCCAAGGTTGCCCATTGAGCCCTGCACTTTTTGTCCTTTCTCTTGAACCATTAGCCCAAGTAATTCGCCAGTCCAACATGGTCTCACCTATATGTATTCGTGACACGCAACATCAGCTTTCATTATATGCGGATGATGTGCTTGTGTTCCTGGAGAATCCCACTCTATCTGTACCTCATCGTTTGTCCATATGTCAGGAATTTGGGCAGTTTTCAGGGTTTAAAATTAATTGGTCCAAATCTGCACTTTTACATCTCAATGACACTGCTAAAGAATCAACTGTCTCTGTGAACATTCCCATAGTTGAACGGTTCTTATATTTGGGAATTGAAGTTTTCCCCAACATAAACCAAATTGTTAAACATAACTACTCAGTTGCACTGGCCAATGTTTTGAAGGATATGGACAAATGGGTGGGTCTCCCTATGTCCATTCGAGCCCGTATCTCAACCATAAAAATGAATGTTTTGCCCAGGATTAATTTTGTCAGCTCAATGCTTCCCCTTCCACCTCCGTCTGATTTCTGGAGTAAACTTCAGTCTGCAGTTTCCAAATTTGTATGGAAGGGAAAGCAGCCACATCTGAAAATGTCCATCTTACAGAGGAGGAGGGAAAATGGCGGTCTCTCTATTCCAAATTTTAAACTTTATTTTTGGTCTTTTGTATTAAGACCCTTGCTTTACTGGTTTGATCCACGTACTCCTGTTTCCTGGCGATCTTTAGAGAGTAGCATGGTAGCTCCTTGGTCCCTTAAGGATATTTTATTTGTTGGTATATCCAACAAGCAATGCCAGCTGCATTTTGGTCCTGTCATTTCTCATCTTATACGGACATGGAGAGCAGCTGAAACTCATTGTCATCTTTCCTGTAAATGGCATACTTTTTCCACAATATTCTCTAATAGAGCACTATTAATAGGTGGAAGATCTATATCTGCCCCACATTGGGAGCAGAGGGGTATTCACTGTAGGAGCCATATTCTTTTATGTTGGTGTTATGTGTTTGAACACTAGGGGGCACTTAGTTTATGAGTTGTATTTATATGGGAAGGGTTTGCTCATTTGGTGGGCGTCAATGGTGGAAGCATAACAGTTTTTCACCATGCAATGCTTCCATGTGAGTGATGCTTGGTTTTATGGGGAGCGATTGGTGTTGGCGTAAGGAAGTACTTCCATACTTGACTGATTTGAGACGCCAAGGGAGCAGTAAGGCTGGGACGCCGTGAACAGCGTGGCTACGGTTTCGAGATCCAGCTGACCTGGAGGGACGCGAAAAATGATCGGGACCATCGCGGCACAGGATTCTGATTCAGCGAAAGCCAACAGGAGCGACGTGCTTGACATTGAGGAGGTATGAGTAGCGCTACTGAACAATTAAATGGCCATTTGACTGTATGCACACATTTTCTTAGAACAAGCGTAAATCCAAGCTTGGTGGCTGAGACGGTTTGACTTTTTGACTCGATAAGACCTGACTTTGTTTCTGCTTTTATATGGATTATTGTGATGGCAAACTTAAACAATGTAAACGATTTGGTGGATTTGCATAATGATGAAATTAAGGTAGTCAGGCCTAAGAGAGTTATTAAATTAACAAGTAAGGCCTTGTGCGAAAGGTTGGAAAAGCTGCAAAGCTTAAGAAAGGCCAAATTAAGTAAAGCTAGTAGCTTAAGAAAGGTTGTGGAAGAATTAATCCATGAAAATGACTGTGAATCAAAGGTTCTTTTACCAAGTTTGTTGATTTGTGTGATGAAGCAGAAGCTTTGCATAATTGTATATTGGATTTGTTGCATGGTGATGAGCTTGAAAGACAGGAAACCTGGTTTAAAGCAAAAATGCTTACAAATAATGACTTTATGAATGTTGTAAAAAAACAGCTGAGGTTGATAAGGTTGATGATAAGGTTGATGAAACTGATAAAGTTGGGTCATCACAAATAGTGACCAAATGGGGAAATCAAAGCAAGGTGGATGATGATATTTGTCCTGAGGATAGTGCATCAAATGTTGCCAGAAAGAGTTCAAATAGACAAAGTAGGAGCAGTTTGAAAAGCGGCAGTTCTACAGCATCCGCACGTAAAGAGCTGCATTGGTCGCTCGTGCAGCAGCTCTAGGGGAAACTCATGAGTTAGAAGAACAAGAACAAAACCTGAGGAGGAAAAGGGAGCAGCTTGCATTAAATGCCGAAATGGCTGCATCATCAGCCAAGTTATCAGTTCTTCAAGCCTCACACACTAAAGGTGTATGTAAACCCTCAGTAGATGGCATGAATTCTTACCTGGAAAGGAAAACCCAACCGCTGGCACTTTCTAAACATCTTAATCCTCTAGCAAAGGAATATAGGCCATCAACAGAGAATTGGTTCAAGGAATCTGTATCACATCATAAAGATCAAATTTCACCTGGAGGACATCATAAGGAAAATGAGCAAGGTACACATTTTCTTCAGGATCTTCACGTGCATGAAAACCAACAAGCACCCTCACTTCCCTCACAAAGACCAGTGCAACCTACGCAGTCACAAGTTAAGGAGGAAGCATTGGAAGGCCTTTTCAATATAATGCAAAAACAAAATGAGATCACAGTAGCTTTGGTTCAACAACAGTGCTCATTGTCTTTGCCTGTGAGAGATAATCCAATATTTGATGGAAACCCTCTTGAATATAAAGCTTTTATGCGAGCTTTTGAACATGGAGTAGAACCTAAAGCCAGCAAAGTTGACTGTTTATATTTTTTAGAGCAGTTTACTAGAGGGCAACCAAGGGAGCTGGTACGCAGTTGTCAGCATATGGCTCCTGAACGTGGTTATGACGTAGCAAAGAGATTGTTAATGAGTTCAAGGTTGCTGCTGCATATATGGAAAAGGTTTTGGCCTGGCCTGCTGCCAAGGCTGAAGATGTAAAGGCACTAGAGGCCTATTTCTTGTTTTTGCGTGGTTGTTGCAATATGATGGAGGAACTTGAATACTTGCAAGAGCTGGATATACCAACTACTATGAGAACAGTAATGTCCAAGCTGCCATTTAAACTGAGGGACAGATGGAGGACAGCTGCACATGATGTGATGGAGAAACAAAAACGCAGAGCTAGGTTTGTAGATCTGGTTCATTTTCTTGAGCGTGAAGTCAAAATTATTTCTGATTCTGTGTTTGGTGATATTCAAGATTTTTCATTCAACAAACTTGGGTCGAAAGGTATAAATAAACCTGGGCATATGAAGGATACAAGAGGAAGCAGTTTTGCCACCACAGTAAAACCTGCTAAACATTTGGCTGAGCCTGAAAGTGAAGGAGGTTCTTCAGGGAGGCAGGCTGTGAGTTTGATCTCTAATCCATCAGTATGTGTATGCTGCTCTCAAATACACCCATTGGAGGAGTGTCCACGTTTAAATAAAAAGAAGCATGGGGATAAAATAAGCTTTCTAAAGGAGAAAGGAATATGTTTTGCTTGCTTGTGTATTGGACACAGAAGTAAAGATTGCAAAGGGCGTCTTACCTGTAAAATCTGTCAGCAGGGACATCCCACCGTGCTTCATATCAGTAAGCACTGACCTTAATCAGGCTAAAGGGGCATCAGATAATGGTGGATCTGTGCCTCGAGGAGTTTGTGGGCATACAGGGGCCGGCAAGGAAAATTGCAGTTTGTCATTTCTACCTGTTAAGGTCAAATCTGTCAAAGGAGACAAGGTGATACATACTTATGCTTTTTTGGATCCAGGAAGTTCTGCAACCTTCTGTTTGGAAAATCTTATGCAACAGCTTAATGTTGTAGGAAGGAGTACAAACCTTGTCCTGCACACTATGGGCCAGGAGAGAGTAGTTCCAACATATGAGATTAAAGGTCTTGAAGCATCTGGTTTGAACAGTGAATGCTATTACCAACTACCAAGTGTGTTTACACAGAAGCAAATGCCTGTAACAACCGAGAATGTTCTTGCACAACAAGATCTGGCACAGTGGTCGTATTTGTCAGAAGTTCAGGTTCCCACCATACAGGCTAATGTTGACCTGTTGATTGGTAGCAATGCCCCTGAGTTATTCGAACCCTGGGAGGTGGTTAACAGCCAAGGAGGTGGTCCTTATGCTGTGAAAACTGTGTTAGGATGGGTTGTTAATGGTCCTATACAATGTTCGAATGCTAGTAACACAGAGATAGTGTCTGCTGTAGCCACAGTGAAAAGGATTTCTGTTGTTGAGCTACAGAGCTTGTTGAATAACCAATACAGGCACGATTTCAATGAAAGAAACTATGAGGACCAGGCAATGTCAAGGGAAGACATGAAATTCTTAGAAATTGTAGAGAATTCTGTAACACTGGTGGATGGTCATTACAGCATGAAGATGCCTTTTAAGGAAGGTCAACCTTCACTTTCCAACAATTTGTCAATAGCCAAGCAAAGGTTTTTGGGCCTCAAGCGATGGTTTGAAAAAGATGAGCAGTTCCATCAGGAGTATACAAGCTTCTTGGCTGATATGATTGGTAAAGGCTATGTGGAGAAAATACCCCAGCATCAGCTAAAAGGTGAGGAGGGTAAATTTGGTATATTCCTCACCATGGAGTTTATCACCCAAGGAAAAATACTCTGCAAGTGGTATTTGACTGTGGGGCAACCTTTAAAGGAATGTCATTGAATAACCAACTCTTGCAGGGGCCTAACCTTACCAACAGTCTCTTGGGTGTGCTTACAAAATTCAGACAGGAGCCTGTGGCCTTTATGGGAGACATACGGCAAATGTTTTATCAAGTTAAAGTGGAAGTGGCAGACAGGGATTACCTTCGTTTCCTTTGGTGGCCTGAAGGTGATTTGACTAAGGAGGTAGTAGAGTATAGGATGACTGTTCAACTTTTTGGAGCAGTTTCCTCTCCTAGCTGTGCTTGTTATGCATTAAGAAAGACTGCTGATGATGATCAGGCATTTTTTGCAACAGATGTGATACAAACTGTGAAGCAGAACCTTTACATGGATGACTGCTTAAAGAGCACAGCCTCTGAAGAGGATGCTGTTTACATGATCAAGTCTCTGACTACTGTTTGCCTGAGGGGTGTGTTTTGTCTCACAAAGTGGGTTAGTAACAGCCGGTCAGTGCTGTGGTCAGTTGCAGAAGAGCATAGAGCTAAGGGCATAAAAGAGCTTGATCACGAAAATGATACTTTCCAGTTTAAAGTGTTTATGAAGGAAAGGCCAAACACTAAACGTGGCATGTTGTCTTTGCTCAGTTCAGTGTATGATCCTTTAGGTGTGGTTGCACCAGTCATTCTCCCTGGCAAGATTTTGCTTCAGGAGCTTTGTAGAAGAGGTTGTGGATGGGATGATGATTTGCCTCCAGATATACAGCAACAATGGACAAAGTGGCTAATGGGGCTTGGCAAAACGGCAGTGCTCAAGGTTAATAGGTGCATTAAGCCAAAGGATTTTGGCCAGATTGTATTTGCTCAACTACATCATTTTTCAGACGCTAGCGAAAAGGGATATGGCGCTGTCAGTTATATACGGATGGAGAATCACAAAGGTGAGATTCATGTTGCGTTTCTCCTTGGCAAATCAAGAGTTACCCCTTTAAAACAGGTTACCATTCCACGGCTGGAGCTTACAGCTGCAGTGCTAGCAGTGAGGGTGGACAGAATGCTGAGGGCAGAACTGCAGCAGGGTTTTAAGGAAGAAATTAATGACCTGTTGTCTGGAAAGACGATCCGGGAGGAAAGTTCAATTTACAAGCTGGATCCTCAGTTGGAAGATGGCATGCTTAGGGTTGGAGGACAACTGAGTAAGGCATCTTTGCCAGAAGAAACTAAACATCCAATGATCTTATCTAAGGATCAGCATGTTGCAACCCTTATTCTTAGGGATACTCACCAACAACTGGGTCATAGTGGAAGAAATCACACACTGTCTACAATAAGGAGGAAATTTTGGATCACCACCTTATCGTGGTGGAGGGGTTTGTGTGCCCCAGTAATCCCAGGAGCTATGTTGTCCGGGGGCTTGTCCCCCTGGTAGGGTCTCCCATGGCAAACTGGTCCTGGGTGAGGGTCCAGACAAAGAGCGGTTCAGAAGACCCCTATGTTTGCAACAACGAGGGAACAGTTTACCCTGCCCGGGATAGGGTTACCGGGGCCCCACCCTGGAGCCAGGCCTGGGGAGGGAGCTCGAGGGAGAGCGTCTGGTGGCCGGGCATTAGCCCGTGGTGCTCGGCCGGGCGAAGCCCGAAGAGGTTACATGGGCCCGCCCTCCTGTAGGCCCACCACCCGCAGGAGGTGTCGTAGGGGTCAGGTGCAGTGTGTGTCGGGCGGTGGCCGAGGGCAGAGGCCCTGGCGGACCGATCCCCGGCTATCGAAACTGGCTATTGGGACATGGAATGTCACCTCTCTGGTGGGGAAGGAGCCTGAGCTAGTGCGTGAGGTTGAGAGATACCAGCTAGATATAGTTGTGCTCACCTCAACGCATGGCCTGGGCTCTGGAACCAGTCTCCTGGAGAAGGGCTGGACTCTGTTCCAGTCTGGAGTTGCCCTCGGTGAGAGGCGGCGAGCTGGGGTGGGTATTCTTGTATCCCCCCGGATTGCTGCCTGTATGTCGGAGTTTACACCGGTGGACAAGAGGGTAGTTTCCCTGCGCCTTCGAGCTGGGGAACGGGTCCTGACTGTTGTTTGTGCTTATGCGCCGAATGACAGTTCAGAGTACCCACCCTTTTTGGAGTCGCTGGGTGGGGTGCTGGAGGGTGCTCCATCTGGGGACTCCATAGTCTTGCTGGGAGACTTCAACGCTCACGTGGGCAATGACAGTGAGACCTGGAGGGGCGTGATTGGGAGGAACGGCCTGCCCGATCTGAACCCGAATGGTGTTTTGTTATTGGACTTCTGTGCAAACCACAGTTTGTCCATAACAAACACCATGTTCGAACATAAGGATGTCCATAAGTGCACATGGCACCAGGACACCCTAGGTCGCAGGTCGATGATCGATTTTGTAATCGTATCATCAGATCTGCGGCCGTATGTTCTGGACACTCGGGTGAAGAGAGGAGCTGAGCTGTCAACTGATCACCACCTGGTGGTGAGTTGGATCAGGTGGCGGGGGAAGATGCTGGACAGACCTGGCACACCTAAACGTATTGTGAGGGTGTGCTGGGAACGCCTGGCAGAAGCCCCAGTCCGGGAGATCTTCAACTCCCACCTCCGGCAGAACTTTGACAGCATTCCGAGGGAGGCTGAGGACATTGAGTCCGAATGGACCATGTTCCGCACCTCCATTGTTGAGGCTGCTGCTCAGAGCTGTGGCTGCAAGGTGGTTGGTGCCTGTCGTGGTGGTAACCCCCGAACCACATGGTGGTCACCGGAGGTGAAGGGAGCCATCAAGCTGAAGAAAGAGTCCTATCGGGCTTGGTTAGCCTGTGGGACTCCGGAGGCAGCTAACAGGTATTGGCAGGCCAAGCGGAATGCAGCTCGGGCAGTGGCCGAAGCAAAAACTTGGGTGTGGGAGGAGTTCGGTGAGGCTATGGAAAAAGACTTTCGGACGGCATCGAAGCGATTCTGGCAAACCGTCAGGCGACTCAGGAGGGGAAAGCAGTGCTCCACTCACACGGTTTATAGTGCGGGTGGGGTTCTGCTGACTTCAACTGAGGCTATAGTCGGACGGTGGAAGGAATACTTCGAGGACCTCCTGAATCCCACTGACACGCCTTCTGTAGTGGAAGCAGAGTCTGGGGACGAGGGAGATGACTTGACCATCACTGGGGGTGAGGTCACTGAGGTAGTTAAACAACTCCTTGGTGGCAGGGCCCCTGGGGTGGACGAGATTCGCCCTGAGTTCCTGAAGGTTCTGGATGTTGTAGGGCTGTCTTGGTTGACACGCCTCTGCAACATCGCGTGGAGATCTGGGGCCGTGCCAATGGATTGGCAGACCGGGGTGGTGGTCCCCATCTTTAAGAAGGGAGACCGGAGGGTGTGCTCCAACCTTTGGGGGATCACACTTCTCAGCCTCCCCGGTAAGGTCTATGCCAGGGTGCTGGAAAGGAGGGTCCGTCCGTTTGTCGAACCTCGGATCCAGGAGGAACAATGCGGTTTTCGACCTGGTCGCGGAACGCTGGACCAGCTCTTTATCCTCTCAAGGATATTCGAGTGTGCGTGGGAGTTTGCCCAACCAGTCTACATGTGCTTTGTGGACTTGGAGAAGGCATTCGACCGCGTCCCTCGGGGTGTCCTTTGGGAGGTCCTGCGGGAGTATGGGGTGTCTGGCACGTTGTTGCAGGCCATTCAGTCTTTGTACAACCGCAGTGAGAGCTTGGTCCGTATAGCCGGTAATAAGTCGGATTCGTTTCCTGTGGGTGTTGGACTCCGTCAGGGCTGCCCTTTGTCACCGATTCTGTTCATAATTTTTATGGACAGAATTTCTAGGCGTAGCCAGGTGGCGGAAGGCTTCTTCCTTGGTGGCCTCAGAGTCTCATCTCTGCTTTTTGCGGATGATGCGGTTCTGTTGGCTTCATCAGGGGGTGGCCTACAGCTCGCAATGGAACGGTTCGCAGCCGAGTGTGAAGCGGCCGGTATGAGAATCAGCACCTCTAAGTCTGAGGCCATGGTCCTCAGCCGGAAAAAGGTGGAGTGCTCTCTCCGGCTCAGGAACGAGTTCTCACCCCATGTGGAGGAGTTCAAGTATCTTGGGGTCTTGTTCACGAGTGATGGGAGAAGGGAGCGGGAGATCGACAGACGAATCGGGGCTGCCTCTGCAGTGATGCGGACGCTGCACCGGTCTGTTGTGGTGAAGAGAGAGCTTAGTGTGAAAGCGAAGCTCTCGATTTACTGGTCGATCTACGTTCCTACCCTCACCTATGGCCACGAGCTTTGGGTAGTGACCGAAAGAATAAGATCGCGAATACAAGCGGCAGAAATGAGTTTCCTTCGAAGGGTGGCTGGCCTCTCCCTTAGAGATAAGGTGAGGAGTGCGGCCATCCGGGAGGGGCTCAGAGTAGAGCCGCTGCTCCTCCACATCGAAAGGAGCCAGTTGAGGTGGCTCGGGCATCTGATTAGGATGCCTCCTGGCCGCCTCTTAGGTGAGGTGTTCCGGGCATGTCCCACCGGGAAGAGGCCCCATGGTAGACCCAGGACACGCTGGAGGGATTATATCTCTCGGCTGGCCTGGGAACGCCTTGGGGTCCCTCCGGATGAGCTGGAGGAGGTGGCTGGGGAGAGGGAAGCCTGGGCTTCTTTGCTTAGGCTCCTGCCCCCGCGACCCGGCCCCGGATAAGCGGAAGAGAATGGATGGACGGATGGATTTTGGATCACCAGGGCAAATTCTGCAATAAGGAAAATCATATCCGACTGCTGTGTTTGTAGACGTTATGGTGTGAGAGCAGGTGAACAACAGATGGCGGATCTTCCAACTGAAATGATTTTGCCTGACCTCCCTCCGTTTACAAATGTAGATTTTTTTAGGCCAATTGAGGTGAAAAGAGGAAGGAGTTTGTGCAAGCGGTATGGAGTAATTTTTACTTGCTTGGCAAGTAGGGCTGTTCATCTTGAAATGGCGAGTTCTTTAGACACTGATGCATGCATTAACGCCCTACAGCGGTTTATAAGCAGAAGAGGTGAATTTAGCCATATTCAATCTAACAATGGCTCTAATTTTGTTGGTGCAGAGAGAGAACTGAGAGAAGCCCTGGCAAAATTAAATCAGAGCAAAATAAAGGGGACTTTACTTCACCAGGGAATCGCATGGAGTTTTAATCCACCATCAGCATCACATTTTGGTGGGGTGTGGGAACGCATCATCCAAATGATTAGAAAAGTGCTGACTTCTGTTTTACACCAGCAGACACTGGATGATGATGGACTCGCATGGAGTTTTAATCCACCATCAGCATCACATTTTGGTGGGGTGTGGGAACGCATATTCCGAATGATTAGAAAAGTGCTGACTTCTGTTTTACACCAGCAGACACTGGATGATGATGGACTCCATACAGTTCTTTGTGAAGTGGAAGCCATATTGAATGAGCGACCAATTACCAAGTTGTCGGATGATCCCAAAGATCTGGAACCTCTTACTCCAAATCATATTCTCCTTATGAAAGGCAAACCGGCATTGCCACCTGGGCTGTTTGTAAAGGAAGATCTGTATGTCAAAAGGAGATGGAGACAGATTCAATACATTGCAGATTTGTTTTGGAAGCGCTGGGTTCGAGAGTATTTGCCTTTGCTTCAAGAGTGGCAAAAGTGGAACTAACAGAAGAGAGGTTTGCATCCAGGAGACATTGTTCTAGTAGTGGAATCAACTGCTCCTCGTGGGTCATGGCTGTTGGGTAGAGTGATAAAGGCATTTGCTGACAAGAATGGTCTTGTACGATCTGTCCGTCTTAAAACACAGCACAGTATCCTAGAAAGACCTGTGGCAAAACTTTGCCTATTAAAGGCGATCTCTGATATGTAGAGTGTTGATGTGTGGATATGTGAATATTACTGTTTGTAAACTGAAATTGTGGGTGTATGGCTCTTTATTTGTTTAAATTGTTGAAATAACAATTTAAGGGGCCGGAGTGTAAGAGCCATATTCTTTTATGTTGGTGTTATGTGTTTGAACACTAGGGGGCACTTAGTTTATGAGTTGTTGTATTTATATGGGAAGGGTTTGCTCATTTGGTGGGCGTCAATGGTGGAAGCATAACAGTTTTTGACCGTGCAACATGTTAATCAGGTATGCCAGCATTTTCACTGTGTAGTCAGGCTGCATATGCTGTTCAATGATAGAGACGAGAGCTACCTGTTGTTGGTCACAAAATAATAAAAGGAAAGTGAAGACAAAGATGTTTGTTTTCGTCAAAGTGTGTGAATACACAGCTGTGGAGCACGCGTCAGAATCAGCTGAAGTTGATGCCGAGTATCAGCACAGGAAAGCTGACACATTCACTACCTTAAAGATATTTTTATTGAGACTGGACTGCTCGCTTTCTCCGAGGTTAAGAATGCGTTCAATCTGCCAGGCTCCTCCTTCTTCTTTTATCTGCAATTAAGATCAGCACTCAAGGCATATGGAGTCCCCTGGCGGGGCCCATTACCCAGTCATCCATTTTACAAATTACTTACAGTGCAGGCTAAAATCAAAGGTTTGGTGTCCAAGCTTTGTCAGGTTTTGACCATCCCTGATCACCCCAGACTTCTGGTGGAGATGGTCTGGGGCCGAGATTGCCCAGAGTTGAACCAGAAAGCTAACTGGCAAGAGGTATGGTCTGATATTTTGCAGGTATCATGCAATCCAGACCATCAACAAATTCATTACAATTTTATACACAGAACATACACCGCCCCCGTCAAGCTTCACTATATGAAAATTATTAACAGCCCTTTATGTACATTTTGTTCACTGAAGGCTCACGGCACATACTTTCATATGATATGGAACTGCCCTCCTGTTAGTCGTTTTTGGGCTAATATGGCATCCAAATAATCAGAGGTGATTCAAGTACGGATCCCTATAACAGTGAATGTTCTGATATTAAATGACCTCTCAACACTTAATCTTCCCAAAACTAAAAAGCGTGTAGTATTTGCTGGCCTGACAGCCGCTAAGAAAATGGTTGCGGTTCGTTGGAAGCCACCTCATTCTCTTTCTGTGAAGTCTTGGGTTCTCTCCTTTTTGGATGTGGTGTATATGGAACTATCGACAGCTCGTATTAACGGTGCCTCAGAGGAAACCGTGAATACCTGGTGTGCCATTGCAGAATCCGTGAGAAACATGTTGTAAGTCTTGCCTCCAACCTTCTCCACCTCAATCTCTTAAGCTGTTCAGTCCCTTTTGTTTTGTCTGTGTCTTCGGTCCTACGTCTATGTGTCTTGTATAATATATGCAGGTGTTACGTGATGTGTATTGCCCACATTTGTGGTTGCGCTTTTATGATTTTTTTTTTTTCCTTCTTGTTCTTTCTCTTTTTTTTGATTGTTTGTAAACTTCATTGAACTAAAATAAAAAAATTTGATCGCAAAAAAAAACAGGCATCTGTAGGGTTTTGATTTTCTGTCATGGTCTCTTGCCATGCCAAATGAATCTAGAGAATGCTCTTTCTATATCAGCTGAAGCGTTTTTGGATAACCAAAGGGGTAACATTTGAAGGGGATATAAAAATCATGGAAAATGTTCATTTTAATTAAGCTTATACACCCCATGAAAGTGTTGGAGAGAAGTTAAGCTTCCATAGCTCTGCCAAGTCAGGAGAGACATTAATTCCAAGGTAAGTGAAGCCATGTCGGGAATAGTTCAGGAAAAGCTGGAGGGCAGGTTTTGGACAGTAGAAATACCTAATGGCATAGCTTCTGATTTGTCAAAATTAATTTTATATCCTGAAAAGGAACCAAACTTGTAGATAATGGACAAGATAGCTGGTATTGAAATGTCAGGTTTCATTACAAACAGCAGAATATCATCTGTGTATAATTCTATTTTATGGACTTTCTCTCCAATCATCACCCCATGCACACCTTGTGATCTAATAACCTCAGCTAGGGGCTCAAGCACAAGGGCAAATAGTAGCGGGGATAGGGGACAACCCTGTTGAGTCCCTCTATGTATGGTAAAAAGTGGAGATTGAACACCATTAGTGATGGCACAGGCTGACGGGGAGTTGTAAAATGTTTTAATCCATTTCAGAAAGTCCCCCCAATCTCAAATCTTTCCAACACATTGAATAAGTACTTCCACTCAATCCTATCAAATGCCTTTTCAGCATCCAAGGATATAGCAAAGGCTCTGCAATTCGTTTGGCATGAGTACTGAATTACATTAAGTAATCTTCTCACATTCGTAAAGGAGAAACGGTTTTGTATGAATCCGGTCTGATCTGGGTTTATTAGGAAAGTCAAAATCTTCTTCAGTCTCGTCGCAAGTAATTTTGAAAGCAATTTACTGTCTACCCCAATAAGGCTAATAGGTCTATTGGAGCCACAGATGTCTGGTGGTTTGTCTTTCTTAAGGATGAGGTTGATGTTCACTAACTTTAGCGTAGAGGGTAAATGTCCACGCTCAAGCGAGTGTACAAACATGTCCGTAAGTGGTTCTTCCACTAGGTGGCTTAGTTTCTTATAGAATTCTGGACAGAAGCCATCAGGTCCAGGCGCTTTACCATCCTTAAGGGAGGCTATGGATTGTGCATTTTTTGCCATCTGGTGAATTTATGTATGGTTTCCCAACTATATTGTGCACGGTTAAACAAACTTAACTTCAAATGAATCAATGTCATCCTGATTTTAAAAAAAAAGAAAAGTTTTTCTTCGTGTTACATATCAGAATATCTTAATGATGAAAATGCTACCACCACAGAAACTGCAATGATCATCAGGTTGCACTGACATAAAAGACGTCTTACTCTAGACATTGTCATCAAAATGTGAAATGCATGTAAAGTGTAAAATACACTAAATGAAACACCACTGAGCTTGTGTACTTCCTCTCGTAAATATTAAGTTCACTATGATAATCTTAACGGTATTTTGCATTGTTAATTTGACCACACGTGTCCTAAACATTAATTATGAGGACTACTCTCAAAAAGCGACGATCTAACGACGTTTCTAATTGGTGAAGATAGCCCGTCAATCAAAAACGGTGTCCACTCACGTACAGCATTGGAAGACGGGGTGGATCTTTTCAGTCCGTACAGAATGCTGTAAAACTGTTGATAATTTCTTGGATAAAGCTGTTTAATAAGACTCATGCAGCTAACTAGCCGTGTCCTGTGGTGCTTTTGAAAGGTACGTGCTGTCCCCCACCCCGTATTTATTTCACGAACATTTTTTTTTATCAGTTATCACGCGCAAACGCCCAGGAAGCTTATAACAAGTAGTCACTCGGCTGATATTGATTTGAACAGCGGTAGGTACGTCGTTATCAGAGTTTTCTGGTGCACCCGCAGCTTTTCGGTGACCTTTGACAGTCGGACTGAGCTAAAAGGTATAAAGTAAACTCAAGGATGGTGTTGACGAGTACAGGCCAGTCTGTGAATGAGCACTTCGTAAACCGGGGGAGGGGAGGGATATTGCTGAGATGAAAATTTTCTTCCACCTCAAGGAAAACGAAAGTGATTTCTATTACATTACGTGACTGAACTAATTTGTGTTTCTGCCAAACAGAACGAGTGGTGCTGTTATTATGGTAGGTTGAAGTAGTTTAATGTGTCGCCTTGGCATTCATCATCTGGTTAAGGACTGCGTTTCTGTACCACGACCAAGTTCCAGAGAATAACAAAGACACATCCGCTTTTATATTCTGAAATAAAAGCATTCAACTGATGAACGAAGATAACGTATGCGCATATTTTGTGGTAGTGTTTTATATTTTTGAAATATATATTTTCATTGGCAGAGCGAAAGAGTCAAAGTGGCCAAAGTTTTTGTTTCTTTTCTTAATGTGGCTGCTATGGGTCAGGAGCACAATACATAGCACTTAAAGGCATTTGGCAGGTCATGTACCCATAACAGTATCTATTAAGCATTGCACCAGAGCCACTTAATTTGGGCTATTTTGACAATTCTGACCAAATCTAGAATACCTTAAGTCCTGAAGCAGTAACGAGATAGTAATAAAGATTGATTTCATTCCAGTTTTTAAGGGCATACTGTTATTTCACTAAGTTCTCATTTTTTTTTTTTTCAAATGTGTAATTGTAGCCCCCCCAAAAAACTTCTGGGATATTGATCTGGTAACTTAAGTAACAGTGGAGGTTAATCAGTTTCAGCTGCTTTGGTATTAATGAAATGAATTGTTTCTTCACTAGTTTTGCATTAGGATAGGGTCAGTGTCACTACAGGTAGCATGAGGCAATACCTGGACTCTGCTGGTACAGTGGGTCCTGGGTTCCTCCTGGTGCACAACAATGCCCAGCCTAGTGACAAGAGTGCACAGGAAGTTCTGGGAGGAGGAAGAGATTGATACATTTGACTGGCCCCCATGCTTGCCTGGCCTAAACCCAATAGGACACCTCTGGGGCATTATGTTTTGGTCTATCTGACACTGCCAGGTTGCATAAACTCAGTGATGCCCTGGCAAAATGGCCTAACCTGCCACATATTTTTTTTCACTTTGATTTTTGAGGTGTCTTTGAATTCAGCATTCTATAGGCTGATAATTTTCATTTCCATCAATGTGGTATCCTTTCATTCCTAACACATTACCCAGGCCATATCAATATAGATAGATTTTTTTTTTTCCCATTGAGAACCTATGTTTTCAAAGTGTTTAATTTTTTTGAGCAGTGCATAGGTTATCACAAGTTTAAGTGAAAGAGCTGTGGACACAGAAGTTGTTTTATTTTTATGGTAATTAACACCACTTCCTTTTCCCGTGCGTCTTATTTGTGTGGGCTTGACATCGCTGTATTTCCTACAGCCAGTGCTGAACTGTTATGATGTGTCAATAAGTTAAAAAGGTGGACGGCACCAGTGATGAGAGGCCCCCACCCCCACGGTACTTGAGCAGGATATTGGAGGTATGTTCAGACGTTCGGGAAGCGGTCATGACAGAGAACATGTGGTTTATGGTTTTTACGTGAAAACCCGGTCGCTGTTTTGTCAGCCTCTCAGTCACACTGAAAATTCTAATCGGTGTTTGGACATGATGTCTGTCTAATGGCTTGTCCCTTTCAGTTTTCTCTCATCGACATCTCATTGATAACCAGTGTTACAAAGCACACAGTCTTGTTACAGTTAGTGTGCTGTCAGATATTTCCTTACTTCTGTTTGAAATCGCCTTCTACAATAAATGGCAACTGTTTCACGGTGAGGTATGACACCCCCCACCTCCACCACCCACCCCCATCTGCATCAAATACATGGCCACAGAGCTGCGTTCTATGTAAACGAACAGTTGGAACAGCACAAAGTACTTAAACTCCAGTTTATACCGGCGACTTTGTCAGCAGCTCCTCGGTACCTTTGTACTGTTTTGGAAACCATTGCACATTAAAACCGTAACGCGTCCAGTTAGCAGCGCTAGCAAGCTAACTAGCTACTTTTATTCCCAGTAACAGTGAGGAAATGGAGCTACTGCTGTGCAAAACACTGACCACATTGCATGTGCTCGGCCAGAAAATTTCCACTTTAATTAACCAGTATGCTTGCTTTCCTCCTTGGAGTGGGAGACATTTCGGCGACATTGTCGTCGGAGAGTTTGACAGGAACGAAATATCCCCACTACTGTACCGTACTTGCGTTTTCGCCTTTAAACCAAAGCAAGATGGACTCTCATTCAGCTAGTCTGTCTTGTCAAGGCTCACAACGACAGTTTGCACGGAGATTTAAAAATATGCGTGCTTAGAGGTAGGACTTAGAGGTGGACGAACAGATCGTTTATTCACACAGCGCACATATTTTGTGGCGTTACTGTGCATGAGGCTCGACTCCCAGACAGTCCGATCAGGCATCAGCAGTTTTACCTCAGAACACACTAAACCTCTACGTAGCAAGATAGTCAGTGCAATTGTGCCTGCTTAATTCGGTGCTGTTTGATGTTAGAAGAAATGCACTCAGTGGTCACAGGGTTTTTGGCCTATATGTCTTGGTTTTGGCCACAAGGGCGAATCGACTGCACGATTGAAATGATCAGCTATCAGATGAGACAAAATGCCCCTTGATATTTTGACGCTGGTAGGGTCTATGCGATCTTAGCCCACTGATGCTCTTTTAAAGTTGCTTTGCATACATTTTTCCCTCAATCAAACTCATGGTGCTGCAGAATTGTTGCAGTGTAACGCGTGACTGAGAGCACTGTCTTGTATTTTATAGGTCATCGTCATTGCATGACAAAGGCAGTGGCAGATTCATCTTCATCACTCATACAGCATTTCCATAGTTTTTCTTCAGTAAGTATTCCTGTTTTCCACACAACATTCATAAATACAACTGCTGGCATCTGGTCTGGCTGTGGTCCACAGCAGTACAGTCATTAAATCATTCATTCATTTAATGCTAATTTAATTTGTGACATGTTTGGTTCACATCCAAAACAAGTCCAAACATGGGAAGAAATTAAACTCTAATAACTATAAATAAATAGAAGCTAAACTGATAATGGAATTCAACTTGTTTGTATGTAAAGCATTAAAATGTACTAAGAAAACTAATGTAAGAGCTCAAATGTAGTAAGAGCTGAACAAAGAAGCACAGTACCATCTCTTAACTTACCAATATGATGATTTTGGTAGTACTTTATAATACTGTCCATGACTAAGGGTGTAATTCCACTAGAATTAAAATGAAATTTCAGTGTATTTTATCTTAAATTGTGATGTAATTGTATTTATCTACAACATAACAGTAGATACACTAGAATAAGGGTGTAATAATTCAAGTTGCTACAGGAAAGAAATAATTAGTAATAATTAGTAGTGTGTAACAAGTATTTTACAGGAAGAAATTATTTTGGTAAATATTGAAATCATGATTATTTAACACATTTACTCACTAACTTTGTAAACACTGCATTTATTGTACTTAAAGGATAGTGAATATCTTGAAATCAAGTGCATTTCTACAATATCTTGAAAATAAAATACAGAATATAAAACACAAAATATAAATAGAATATAAAAAAATATAAATAAATTCCAATATAGATAAATACATTCTAAATTAAACAAATAAATGTCTGAATAAATCGAAACGTAATGCCAATTATTATGACTAATAATACTTGGAAGAAACAGGAACAAGTTATTTAGACCAAATACATTTGCTCACATTTTAGTGCAGATCCTGTATATGTATTCAAAGGATTGGTATTAACATTGTGAGGGATGTGAGTCGGATTGATTTTTGCGGCGGGCTCAGTGACTAATCAGGGTCCGGTGTGGGGCTAATTACACCTGTGGAGCAAATATTGGTAGTGGCATCTCCCTACTGTCACTTGCTAATCACGCCCCATGATTGGTAGGGACGTAACAGATGTTACTTTATTTATTTTTAATTCATTACTTAATTAACGGATGTTATGTAATAGTTCTCGGATGAGGCAGGTCAGGTTACGGAGTAGATTTCCTGCTTGATAATAAACAATAATTAACACAACATCGCTGGCCACTTACGTAGGTTATGCTGTATGGCTGCAAAGACTCAGGATTGCAGCATAAATCAGGGCTAAGAGTATATAGAGCTTAATGTGACAAAATAATTTCCATAATAATTTTTTTTTTTTATCGATTACACTTTTTTTGTGATTGTTTGGAGCCAAAATTGAAATCAAATTTTGATTAATTGCATAGCCCTACTCCATAGCAACCTCCAGTTGGTAGGGAAAAATGTGCTTTCCCTGACAAGCTAGAGAGTGGTTGCTGGAAGTTTCTGACAGATACTAGGTGAAACTAGTCAGAAAGGAGGTATATGGTGCTGTACTGAAAACCTTGGGATTGCTTTGCACTAGCAGATTGTTGTGGTCAGTAGTTTGCATGGAACATGCCAGTATCTCGGCAAACACTTGCCAATTACTCACTAGGTGGTAATGAAACTGTTACGCCTGCCTCAACCAACATGTTTCAAAAGAGCTTAAAATAATTTCTTCTTTCCTGTAAAATACCTGAATTTATGTACTACTTAAAAATTACTTATAGTTTAAATATTTCTTCTTTCCTGTAAAAATTTGAACTGTTACCCCCTTATTCTAGTGTATCTACCGGTAAATATAATTATCGTAATTTCAGATAAAATAGATTGGAATTCCATTTAATTCTAGAGGAATTTTACCTATAGCTGCAGATTGTTTTATAAAATTATTTTGCTTTTTATGAAGCTAAGAGTAGAGTAATTTTAACTGACAGTCAATAATTATGCTGGTTTCCATTAGTACCTACTCAAGCAGGTCGACACAACTCTGCACATCTTGCCACAGTCTTGTTTTGTTTCCATTGCAATTGAGTACCACCTCGATGTGAGTAGAGTCGATATAGCAGCACATTAGCATAGCTAATGTCAGTTTACTATTGTCATCGTGCATACGTCCCCTACAATGTTTTAATGGATGAAGTTTAACATTGTTAAACATACCATATTTTTCACACTATAAGGTGCACTCAAAATCCTTAAATTTTATGGAGAGAAAATTGACTCAAAATATCCGTGTGTCTGTAATGCAGGATTTGTGCGTGACTTGCTGGATTTATAATTTTTTTTAATACACGAATCACCTGATACACACGCACAAAACTAAAGTTGCGCACGAATCACCTGATACGCACAAAACTAAAGTTGCACACGAATCACCTGATACACACGCACAAAACGGCGGTTACAAGTGCACAAAGTTTTTGAGACACATTTCACGCTTCCGGTGAGCTCCCAGATTCGTGCGTAACTTGGTGCGTTTAATGCTGGTACAAAGCTGGGTCATCTGAGTTTTGTTCTGGGTCTAGTGTTTTTTCCCGCTGAACTTATTTCACTCTATACTTGTGCCGAAGTGGAAAAGACGATTTTCTGTGGAAGATGGGATACCTCAGCACCCTTTAGTTATAACACATACACCTACATCTACTTTTTAATATTCTAATACTATTTACATATGCATTTGTGAGCTGTACAAATGTAATTACTTGGTTAAAAGAAACGACCACTAGGTGGTGCAATGCTTCTCTGGCTCGGAAAACAGCCAGTCAAACTCTGAGAGGCACGAAGGAAGAGTAGGCGACTGTTATGGCAGGGCATCGCGGTGGTCTACCCTCAGAAGTAATTTATATATATTATAAAACATCTGAGCCTGGAGATAAATTTAGAGATAGCTTTCATAGATCTGGAATGTACTGTCTTAAGCTGTACTGTCTTAGCTACCGACAGCTAAAGTAGCTTAGCTCACATAAAGATGAGTTCTAGCTAACAGAGAAATGCATGGAGAACTGTATCAAACTACTTGACACATAAAACGCAATCTCTAAAAATACTCATTATAATCGGATAGCAAAGTGTGCAGATTTTAACTTTAAATTACTTAAACCGCCATTTTGTGCATGTGTATCAGGTGATTCGTGCGTAACTTTAGTTTTGTGCATGTGTATTAGGTGATTCGTGTGCAACTTTAGTTTTGTGCGTATCAGGTGATTCGTGCGTAACTTTAGTTTTGTGCGTGTGTATCAGGTGATTCATGTATTACAAAAAATTACAAATCCAGCAGGTTATGCACAAATCCTGCATTACAGACACACAGATATTTTGAGTCAATTTTCTCTCCATAAAATTTTCTCAAAAATCAGCAGTGCACCTTATAATCTGTTGCACATTTTGTATGAATTCTTGTTGTGCTTACTGACCTTGAACCAATTTTATGTGGTACACTGCACTCAAAATGCTGTCAAAATGTTTTAGTGCAACTTTGGTAAGGGATGCTTCACAAATACTGACATTTTTCAGAGCGTACAAAGCGTACAACGGTGGTGGTGGTGGTGGGGGGGGGGGGGGGGGGGGCAGCCAGCATACGCTTTTCAAATAGTTAAAAAATGTCAGTCGGTCTGTGTAATTTGAGCGCTGCCGTCTGACCACCGATGGTCAAGGCATCCACACCACTGCGCCATTTTGTGGTCTGCAGCGATGTGGCCTCCGGTTTGGCAGATCAGTTCAAAGGCCTCATTGAATTCTCTAAAATAGGTCATCATCGATTCAGAAAATGACTCTACTGACAATATTAGACAGGAACAAGCAGCGAGTGGGGTGCAGCAGGTGTGGAAAGCAGCCAAAACAACCGGCCGCCTCTTAGGTGAGGTGTTCCGGGCAAGAAGTGGAAGCATTGTTCCAAAAATGGAAACTGTACGCAGAAAACGTTGATGGATTTTATTCTACATGTTCCTGGCCTGTTTTCATCTATGCAGGCCCGTATATTTGTGCGTAATCTGTCGATCGGCAGCTGTTGCCAACGTTTATGCAACAAAACGCACTGTGGGCCGTCTCAAAAATTGCTAAAAGTTGCTAAAGGACCAATTGAGGTCCGAGGATGTGTGTGTGTTGTCCCCCTCGGTGCCAAAGAGAGATCCGGCGATGTATGTACACAAGACACAGCAACAGCAGAGTTTTCAGGTTTCCGGTGTTGTGTCAAAAAGGGATTTCCTTTTTTTTTTTTTTTTTTTTTTTTTTTTGATGGATTTGTGGAAGATGAATGATTTAAAATGTGAGTGTAGTTTTCAGTATTTGTTACAACTGAACAATTGTGAATGAGTTGAATAAAGTTCGACTTACCTAACTCTGTTGTTTCGCTCTGCATATGTTTTATCATGGGCCTTATAACCCAGTGCGCCTTATGTATGAAAATAGACCTGTTCAATGATATTGTGCCTTATATTATGGTGCGCCTTATGATCCGCAAAATATGGTAACCCAATACCACCAAAAATGTCATAATCGACTCAGTGCTGCCGTTCGCGTACTTGTGGCAACAATTGCCATAATAACCCTATGTCGGTTGTAAAGTACAGTTTCTCAGCGTTCAGAAACCATTTGAATTTGATTGGAAAAAATGGTTGCATAATTACGGCAATTCAAAGTTCTTAAGATCAGCCAGCTGTTCATGGCTAGTAGGGGCAGGTGAAGGGTGCTTCAGCAGCGATTGCCCGGCAGTATAGGATTATAATTAGGGATGGGACTTTAACGTGTTAATTTCGATTAATTAATTACGGGGGAAAATAACGGATTAAAAATTTTAACTCATTTTAATCACACTTTGCACCATGGAACGTTTCTCAGTGCGTGAGTTCCAGGCATACAGATTATATCAACGCACGATGTGGGGCCGCATCATTCGAGAACCCGGCCCATGTAGACCTTTTGCAGCCCACGAAGACCGCAAAGGCTGGAAGTTAGCGGCTGTTAGCAACCTCTGCATAGGTCATGTCACATAGCAACCGTGAGTGCGACGCACAGCTGTGGAAAAGCAGCTGGTTAAATGGAGAACAAATTTTAATTCTTTTACTCAAAATAAGATGTTAAGCACAACACATTTCAAAATCAAGGAATACAGCTGAGTAAATAATTAATTTCTAACCATATTAAGTGAGACATTAATGTGGAATAAATCTATCCAGTTACAATGCTGAACTTTAATTTCAGGAGTTTGCTTATCACAGGAGCACTTACACCCTTCGTTGGTCTGTGTAGTAGACTGGTGGGAAAATAAACAAGATTTTGAAGTTTAAGCTTATGTATTTTGATTGATTCATCAACCAAACTTAAATTTATATTTCTCATGTTAAATATTTAAATGTGATTAAAATGCGATTAATTTCGATTAATTAATTACAAAGCTTCTAATTAATTAGATTAATTTTTTTAATTGAGTCCCACCCCTAGTTATAATATGTATGCTGTGTGCACGTTTCAGATGGCTCTCATGTTGCAAAACTCCCACTGCCAACTGTCAGTCTAGGCATTCAACTGGTGCTTTGCATGCCTCCATTTTCTTGCTGTCTTCTGGTGAAGTCGCTCTAGTGACGTCTCTCCCTGACCAATCATTGGCGTGCTGTTCTTCCGCGTCACATTTTCAGATCACTTGGAACCCCGGTTGAGTCAGTATTTAAAAAGTACTTAGTACCAGGTACTAATGGGAACACCTTCAAACTACGTCGAGTCAGGCTGAGTAGATATTAATGGAAACGCGGTTTTAGATGACAGTCAAGATTGTCAAGGTCAAAGATGGACCGCTCCCCTTGTTCCTGTATTATTACTGAACGAATTCTATTCTCCCGATACTTTGTGTAAATATTTCCTTAGAAATGTGGTAACTCGATAGAATCCTCGAAATATTTCTGCTTTATATCACTATATGTAGTTCCATTTATTACAGTAGTTCTTGAAGAATGTGTTCTGTATCATTTTCTTTAACCTGAAACAATGCACAAAGTAAGTAGCTAATGATTTGTTCCATTAACAGAACCAGGTAAAAGCAAATTTGTACATTGGTGTTACTCCATTCTTGTCATTCCAAATCACAGTGTTGGCTCAAAAAAAATCACTCCAAAATTATCACAGTGTAACAAAACATGTCCACAGGCACACTCTTCTCTGACAACAGCACCACACTGCTTTAAACGGGAAACTTCCAATTGTAATTGTAAGTGACTGCTAATTCAAACAATTTCTACTGCTGCACTTTTCATTAAGAGCATTTAATAATAATTTTATTTGTATAGGACGTTTTAAAACCAACAGTCACAAAGTGTTTGTTCCACGCATCCATCCTTCCATATACAGTGAACCCTTGTTATAACGCGCTTCACCTCTCACGGCCTCTTTTTTATGCTTTTTTTTTTTTTTTTTTTTTTTTTTTTTTAAACAGTGTATGAATGCGCATCGTGTTCTGCGTCCTGATTGGCTGCCAATCAATCTCCTCCGTCCCTTGTCTCTGTCCAGCACAGAATGTGTTCGGCTTGAAAACAGGTTTTGCTCTTTGGTTTCCTTCTATAATACTGTATAATAATTGTAAAAAATAAAGCTGACTACTTCGCAGATTTCGCCTATCGCGGGTTATTTTTGGAACGTAACCCCCGTGATAAACAAGGGTTCACTGTATACATTTAGTATATGAAAGAATAGGAGTGATGCATGAGCACCAGCTAGCCTAGCTGCCATGTTCTAGAGCAGTGGTCCCCAAACTTTTATGCACCATGGACCGGTATAGTGTTAGACAATATTTCTACGGACCGGCCTTTAAGGTATAGCAGATAAATACATCAAAATAAATGATACAACCCTAGTCAAAAGGGTGACATTTTCTAACTATAATAATAAACATGAATCCAGTGTGTATTCATATGTAGCTCTATCAGCAGCATCCTTGTAAGGTCAATCCACATGAATAACGTCCTCTCTGCCCACACTCTCTCTGATCGCCATGGTAGCCTTTAAACGTGCCTTCAAAATAAGATACACAAACAAATTAGAAATTGCTTAAATTGGGTTGAAATGGCCCGTGGAATTTCATCCAACTTGTGAAAAATCCGTCTTAAGTATAAATTGGATAAAATACGATTCTTCAAAATATCGGACAGTTTGGGGTCTAATATCGAATTTCACTGCAATTGCTTCTGCTTCATCTCTGGATTTGCTTCCGCAAATCTTTATAATCTCATATTTTTGCCTGTAAGTGCGAGTTTGTAGCTTATGCTTGCCTCCTGCCCTTGCCATGATTGTCTCTGGTGAAATGAACCAATATAGACACTAAAGTGATCTCCAGGCGTTGTTAGTATGTGTAGGTGTGCATGAATGAGCCAATGCATGGTAGTGGGTGGACGGGAGCTGAAGAGGGCTTTAGCGCTAAACTCATCAGAAATTTATTACAATGGGGCCAGATTTTCATTCGAGGTAGGCAGAAATACGATTTTATGATTTTAGTGGAATTAACGTTAGGAAAAATCTGGACACGCAGAAGCCATCCGACTAGGGCAAAAATCTGATTTGTGCAACTTCGACTTAGGCAATCTTTACTGTATGAAGTGCATGAAAAATACAACTCACCATAATGCTGAATCAGTATGAGCCCTGAGCTTGTTTCTCTGCAAACAGAGAAACTCATTTTTGTCAGCTTGTGTGTTGGCTGGGCTGGGCACACACCAAGACTTGACTTGGGTGGTTCCACATTACTGCTGTCTCAGGTGTTGCTAAATATGAATGGCAAATGGATTAGTTTTTATATGGCGCTTTTCTACTCTTGTTGAGCACTGAAATATTTAAAGGAGCATTATGTAGGTCAATCAATCTATTTCATTAGAGTGGCATGGGAACCGGTGATGCTTGTGGGTTTAATTTAATAATAATAGTATAATTTTACTGTTCCCACATCACTGTACAGTCAGTATATTGGTGCACGTTTTGAAATATGACCTCACTTGGCCAAATGCTGCGGTCTGATTGGTCAGATCTGTTTGTTTGCAGGAGAAACGTTGGAAAAACCTATCTTGATCTGAAAAAATAAATACAGCAAATTCGTCCTGTGAAATGAGGCGGTCAGTGTGAACAGTTGCATTAAGAACAGGCGAGTGAAAAATATTTTTAACCCACAAAACATTCACATGTATTTTACATGTCTGGTGTGTAAAGGCCTTTACATCAAAACTGCAAGGCTACACATCAGTGAGGCAACCATCTCCTTTCAACTAAGCCCTAGTATTCTCAGACTCAGACTATGTCACATAAAATCAGATTGCAGCTCTTCAGTTACCCCTTTTCAACCGCCGGGGTTCCGGTGCCGGTGCTGTTCCCAAAAGAACCGGCAAAAAGCTTAGGAATGGGCCCGCGTTTACATAAAATAGGAGCAAGATGAGAAGTACGCACTTTGCGTCCTTTTATCTGATATAAACTGATACAAAGGAGCAAGTTCAGCCTTAAGACCCAACCTAATTCACAGCCATGAAAATCGCTTCGCTTTTCTCATGTAATACACATGTAATATGGTAGAAAACTTGATGTTGAGACAACAAAGTCACGCCCTTCTGCTGCTTTCGCCACGCGTTCTTAGTTCCAGACCAGCTAGCTTGCGGGGCCCGAGTTGAACCTGTTTTTTGGCCGAGCAACGAGTGCGTTCGTGGTGGAAAAACCGCTGAATGGTTCAAATACTGGCACTGGCACTGGAACCCCGTCGGTGGAAAAGCGACCAAAGAATGATGGGAAAAAAGCCAGTTACGCCTCAGTCACATCAACCGTGACTGATATCTTACCAATTCTGTTTAAAGCATGTTTATTCTATGAAAAATCAGAGTGGCAAAACCACTCACCTGTCAGTGCAGACACTTATGAATGTCTTATGAAGCCTGAAATTATTATCCATCCATCCATTCGCTTCCGCTTATCCTGTTCAGGATTGTAGGGAGGCTTGAGCCACCTGATTTGAATCTAAATGGTGTTTTGTTATTGGACTTCTGTGCAAACCACAGTTTCTCCATAACGAACACCATGTTCAAACATAAGGATGTCCATGAGTGCACGTGGCACCAGGACAACCCTAGGTTGCAGGTCGATCAGTTTTGTAATTGTATCCTCAGATCTGTGGCTATATGTTTTTGTGAGGGTGCACTGGGAACACCTGGCAGAGGCCCCAGTCTGCGAGATCTTCAACTCCCACCTCCGGCAGAACTTTGACAGCATTCTGAGAGAGGCTGAGGACAATGAATTTGAATGGACCATGTTCTGCACCTCCATTGTTGAGGCTGCTGCGCAGAGCTGTGGCTGCAAGGTGGTTGGTGCCTGTCGTGGTGGTAACCCCCAAACCAGATGGTGGTCACCGGAGGTGGGGGGGGGCTTCAAGCTGAAGAAGGAGTCCTATCAGGCTTGGTTAGCCTGTGGGACTGTGGGAGGCAGCTGACGGGTACTGGCAGGCCAAGCAGAATGCAGCTTGGGTGGTGGCCGAAGCAAAAACTCGGGTGTCGGAGTTCGGTGAGGCAGTGGAAAAAGGACTATCAGCAATTCCGGCAAACCGTCAGGCAACTCAGGAGGGAAAAGCAGTGTTCTTTTGGAGTGCAGGGGACACTCCTGAAGACCTTCTATGACTCTGTAGTGGCATCAGCCATCTTCTATGCAGCAGTATGTTGGAGCAGCAGCTTGTCTACAGCTGAGAGGAAGAGGATAGACAAGCTCATCAGGAAAGCCAGCTCTGTCCTAGGATGTCCTCTCGACTCAGTGCAGGTGGTGGGAGACAGAAGGACTCTGACCAAAATAACATCACTGATGGACAAGGTCTCCCATCCCATGCATGAAACTGTTGCTGAGCTGGAGAGCTCCTTCAGTGACAGACTGCTGCATCCTAAATGCACAAAGGAGCGTTACCGCAGATCCTTCCTCCCAGCAGCTGTAAGACTTTATAACCATCACTGCTCCCAACAAAAACCACAATAACCTACACAATGTAGGATAATATATAATATACAGTAAATAGTCCGGCCTGTTAAGGTTCAACACACAGGCACATCATGTACATTGTATATAGTGTTATTATTAGTAGTATTAAGGTTAATCTTGTTTGTTGATTTTATATATATATATATTCTTTTCTTAATAGTGTAAATTATTATATTTTTATTTATATTTATAATAACTGCGGCTGCTGTTACACCCAAATTTCCCCTCTGTGGGACAATAAAGGCTGTTTCTTCTTCTTCTTCTTCTTCTACACACACGGTTTATAGTGTGTGTGGGGTGCTGCTGACTTCAACTGAGGCAATAGTTGGATGGTGAAAGGAATACTCCTTAATCACACTGACACTCCTTGTGTAGTGGAAGAGGAGTCTGTGGATGAGGGGGATGACAGCACTGGTCTGTCATGGTGATGAAGGAGCTAAGCGTGAAAGTGAAGCTGTCGATTTACTGGTTAATCTATGTCCCTACCCTCACCTATGGTCATGCATAATGACCGAAAAGAATGAGACCGCAAATACAAGCGGCAGAAATGAAGGATGGCTGGCATCTTTAGAGATAGGGTGAGGAGTGCAGCCATTTGGGAGGAGCTCAAAGTAGAGCTGCTGCTCCTTTACATCGAATGGCGTCAGTTGAGATGTTTCTGACTAGGATGCCTCCTGGGTGCCTCTTGGGAGAGGTGTTCTGGGCATGTCCTACCGGAACAAGGCTCCGGGGAAGACCCAGGACACACTGGAGAGATTTTATCTCTCTGTTGGCTTGGGAACGCCTTGAGGTCCCCCCCGGAGATGACTGTGGAGAGGGAGGTCTGGGCTTCTCAGCTTACGCTGCTGCACCCACGATCCAGCCCCGGATGAGCAGAAGAAATTGGATGGAATTTTTAGTGCAGTGGCATTTTGGAGTCACTGGAACATGCTGTCATGCATATCTGTAAATAAGTGTAGTGTTCATCAAACAGTGACACTCGCATTGCTGGTCAGCATAAACTTAAGGTAGTCTGTTCTACGGTATTTGATAGATGCCAATACCATTACCTGTTATTATTGATCATAAGTGACCCCAGAAGACACAAACTGGTTAAATATAAACTTGGCACAAAAAGTGAGGAAATTTTTGTTTGGTCAGTGATTTCTTTCACGAGGCACACCACCAGCCAAAAATGATAAAAAATTATACTCTGTAGCCTATATTAACAATATAGTCATTCTTGTCAAGTGTCTTGAATAGGAATCAAATAAACAGAAAGAAAAAAGTACTTTATCATGTTTTGTATTTCTTCTTTCAAATCAAAAGTGCACTTAACATGTCCACTTCAAAAACACAGCTTGAACATAACAAATGCCACAACGATGTGGTCTTAAAGGTAGTAGAAAACTTCAGAGTTTTGCAAACTCTAATTCTGTCCAAAAGCATTCTATTACCAGGAATAACACAACACAACACAACAATACATGAGATAGAGGCAAGCTCACAGCTAATGCCAGTTATCATCATCATGCACAAGTCCCCCATACAATGTTTTAATGGATGAAGGTTATCATTGTTAAGTTTATAAATATGTACGCTGTGTGTGCGTTTCAGATGGCTCTCATGTTGCAAAATTACCGCTGAGAACTGTCGGTCTGGGCATTCACCTGGTGCTTTACTGCCTCCAGTTTCTTTCTGTCGGGTTTTTAAAACGGCAGGCTCGATTCTGGTGAAGGAGTCACTCTCATGACTCTGCTAGTGACGACACTCCCAAGCCAATCAGTGGCATGCTGTCCTCCGCGTCACATTTTTGTGTCGCCTCGGATCGCTTAGAACCTCGGGTGAGTGAGGACGGAAAAAGGACTGATTCCAATGTAAATGCCATCAAATCGCGGGGAGTTGTTCTGTATGGAAAAGCGGCTTCATTCTCTTATGTACAATGCAGTTCGCTCCCTGCTGCTATCTAGTCTAGTGTTATGGAAGAGTATTACATGATTATGCTCCCAGTCACTACTACAGCACAGACACTCATGGCATATTAGGTGAAATTGGATAATTTCCGACGGCACACCTGACACTGCCTTAAATGATTCCAAATTTGTAAGGAAAATTTCACTTGTGTTTTCAATATCCTCTCTTCCTCATCCTCTGTGAAAATAATTGAAATTGTGAGAGTGTCTGATTTTTTTTCATTTGACATAACATGGTCAGATTGTATGAAAATTATATGCTTCTTTTTCTCATGTGATATCAACTCATTTACTACTTTTCCACCACAAAGGTGCCGGTACTAGAGCCAGTGCTGGTGTCGGTCTCAATGAACTAGAGAAACGCTTAAGAACGAGCCTGCTTTCTACTGCATTTCTATGAACTGCTCCTTTACGTATGAGTGTGGGCGGGTCCTCGTCTGGACACGGAAGCTGAAGGGCACAAATGTGGGAGAACGCGCTCCCCGTTGTTGTGCTGTGAACACATTTTATGGTCCAAACAAAACTACTGCAGCATAGTATGTGTGCAGCACAGATGTAAACACAGACAGCGATTACAAGCAAGACGACAAGTACGCACTTTGCGTCCTTTTATCTGTGATATGAACTGATACAAAGCAGCAAGTTCAGCCTTAGGGCCCAACATAATTCACAGCCGTGAAATTTGCATCGCTTTTCTCCTGTAATACACACCATGCAGTGAAATACCGGTAGAAAACTTTACCTTGACATGGCAGAGTCATCCCCTTCTGCTGCTTTCATCATGTGTTCTTGGTGCGAGACCAGCTAGCTTGTGGGGCCCAAGTTGAACCCATTTTTTGGCTGAGCACCAAGTGCGTTCATGGTGGAAAAACCACTGAATGGTTCAAATACTGGTACCGGCACCCCGTCAGTGGAAAAGATTCCATTGTTGTGCATACATCTGTGCAAACCAGCTTGAAGTAAATTTTTGTCTCAGATACTCATATTACCAGTTATTATTGCAAGACCCCAGCTATTTTGTCGACAAGTATTCCAGCTTCCATGCTTGATGCTTTTACCGTGTGTGTTTTGTACAAACAAGGTCTTATAGTGCCCAATCTGTTGTTTTTGCTTTAGGTGCAGTAATATCATGAAGGGTGGAGGAAGGGGCAAGGACTCACCTGTTGCAGGGGAGGTCACTGGCAAACGCCCCAAACGCAAATGCTTGCAGTGGCACCCACTTCTTTCCAAAAAGGCTCTTGATTTCTCTGAGGAGGAGGAGGAAGAAGATGAAGAGGAGCTAGGGAAGGTGAGTGGGTTTGTACTACACTACTTTGTTCCTGTATCTCTTTTGTTCAATTGAATATCTGATATGTCAAGTTTTGACATAAATAAGAAAATATGTACAGCATTGTATCAGAGGAATTTATGAATTTTTTGTCAGCAGGCAGGGCTGTGCAACCAGGCCCAGGATTCAGAGATGCAGTGTGGAGTCACAACAGAGGAAGTGGAAGATGACACAAATGAACAGCGGGCACGCCGGCCAATGAATGCCTTCCTACTCTTTTGCAAACGCCACCGCTCACTGGTGCGGCAGGAACACCCTCGCTTGGACAATCGTGGGGCCACTAAGATCCTGGCTGACTGGTGGGCTGTGTTGGAGCCCAAAGAGAAACAGAAATACACTGACATGGCCAAGGAGGTGAGGCTATTTTATGACTCTTTCAAGTTTATGATATTTCTGTGTTTTGTTCGACAAGATCACCTACACAAAGTGATAGCACTTTTATGACTTTCTGAAGCTTAAATGCTATCTCCACAATGCTTTCCTTAGACTATAAAAAAAAACTACACAAACTACAACCACGGCCCAAATACTTTAACATCCCTGCTTCTCAGCTGATGTGTTTTGCATTAAATGTCCCTGACAAGTTCTGAAGTATCATGTAGCTACTTGTTAGCAACCTTGTTAAGATTTCTGTGACACATAATAGCTTGTATGTATATATTGTATTTTATATTGTCTGACAAAAGATATCTGAAGCTCGTGTTACCCTTTTTGGGAGTATATTAAAAAATTAGGCCCCATCCTCCAAAGAAGTCAATTATTAAAAAGTTAAGTTGTTAATTTTCATCAAATTTTCTAATTATCAGTAAGATATGAAAATATAAATATTCAAGGTAAATTTTGAGGTGTTTTATTAGTTTTACAGAGGATTTTGATAATTTCATTACGGATTGTGAATTTAAAATATATATTGGAAT